>NC_043007.1:16039716-16054716 GCF_006345805.1 Octopus sinensis
ACATTCTCTGTTAGTGTAGAAATAGACGGTCAATGACCTGACAAGATAATCGAAAAATATAAAGTTAAAGAAAAGATTGGAAGAGGGGGGGGGGGGCGTGGAAGCCACAACAGGGGCTTAAACCGCTAAATAAACAAGATATATTAGAGGAGTAAATAAGTGGGAACAGGTAAATGGAAAAAATCAAATGTGTTATGTCAGTCACGTAGAATGTTTTTTTGTGGATGTTGAATTGACGTAATTTTGTAGGAATGTGAGAAAATAACGAAATATATTTGTTGGTTTAGATTTTTATGCTTACTCTATTGAAAGAAGTTACAGAAATTGATAGATATTCAGACAGATGCATAAATTGATAAGTTTGCAGAAAGATAACTGTTTAGATAAGACGATAGGAAGATAAGATCGTTATATACTCTTTTACTCTTTTACTTGTTTCAGTCATTTGACTGCGGCCATGCTGGAGCACCGCCTTTAGTCGAGCAAATCGACCCCGGGACTTATTCTTTTGTAAGCCCAGTACTTATTCTATCGGTCTCTTTTGCCGAACCGCTAAGTGACGGGGACGTAAGCACACCAGCATCGGTTGTCAAGCAATGCTAGGGGGACAAACACAGGCACACAAACATATACACACACACACATACATATATATATATATATATACATATATACGACAGGCTTCTTTCAGTTTCCGTCTACCAAATCCACTCACAAGGCATTGGTCGGCCCGAGGCTATAGCAGAAGACACTTGCCCAAGGTGCCACGCAGTGGGACTGAACCCGGAACCATGTGGTTGGTAAGGAAGCTACTTACCACACACACACACACACACACACACACACATAATATCAATAATAACAAAGGGTAAAATTAATTAATTAACTAGTAATCAATAATTCCACCAAGTAGAATTCGGCACGAAAAGGGACCATTTCTCGGTAAACTTAAGTAATATTTAATAATTAGGGTTCAACAAAGATTTGCTTTACCACATACCGAAGTTTACAAATAGCAGCCAGAGAACCTTAGCTATCTCCTCTACTTTAAAAGGAGATTCCCAGACAAAAATTAGAGGAAATAGCTAAGGTTCTCTGGCTGCTATTTCTAAACTTCGGTATGTGGTAATGTAAATCTTTGCTGAACCCTGATTTAAATAATATATAATATATATATATATATATATATATATCTATATATATATATATATATATATATATATCGGTGCCCCAGCATGGCCACAGCTCATTAGCTGAAACTGGAAAAATCAAAATCATATATATATATATATATATATATATATATATACATATAATTATTATTTTCTTATTAGTAGTAGTTAGTAGTTTTATTATATTATTATATTAGTTTTTATTATTATTATTATTATTATTAGGGAAGATCAATTCCAATGCCACAGGAATGACACATTCAAATTAAAGATATTAAATTGAATTACTCTCAATAATTAATTCATATCTATCAAAATTGTGTTAGAGATAGAAACACGCACAACTTCATCAACTCCGAACGGTATTAATTCAACCAAGCCATTAAATATTATACTTACTATTTCTATTCACAATCCCCAAATTTTCCATATTACGGACTGCGCGTGTAAAATTCTTATGTCTTAAATTTATAAGGTTCATTAATTTATTTATTTACTTATTTATACTTATATACTTGTAATTAATTTTGACAAACATAGTGATATATAAGGAGTAGTTATATTTATAAATGTAGGGAAAATAGACCTGACGATTGGGAGTGCGTGAACATAATGAGTTTTTGAATGAGACTTTGTGTCTTAATAATACCATACGTACCCTCATGAAACACGTGTAGTCCGTAATATGGAAAGTTTGTTGATTATGAATAGAAATACTAAGTATAATATTTAATATTTTATGGCTTGGTTGAGTTAATACCGTTCGGAGTTGATGAAGTTGTGGGTGTTTCTGTCTCTAATAATAATAATACTAATAATAATAATACATATATATATGGGGTGAAGGCGTGTGGCTTAGTGGTTGAGGCATTGTATAAGTTTAGGATGTTCTTGTGCAAAACACTTCATTTCAGCTAACAAAAGTGAGTAATCTTGCGGTGTCGACTGGCGTCCCGTCAAGGGCTTGGAGGTGCCACATGGCCAGCTGGGCACTTAAATTAAGTATAGAAGACCTGAGACAAACAAAACCAAAAAAGAAAGAACAATTAAAAACCCTTCCCTACATCTCTACACACAACCCACTTAACAATGAGGCCTTCAACACCATACTACAAAGCACAGCCCTACTAAAGGGAGACCTAAAGATGAACCGGATCCTCGAAACACACTCCATCATTAAAAGTAAACGGCAACCAAAATCCTTGAAAAGGATTTTAACCCAAGCTAAACTGCACTCAACATCAACCACAAAACCAGCAGTTAGAAAATGTGGAAGGCCCAACTGCGGAATCTGTGTCATCTTGGTAGAAGGTTCAGAATTTATACTAGAACAAGGCCATCAGTTCACCATTAGAACAAACTTCACCTGTGCATCAGAAAACTTAATTTACGTCTTAACATGCGCAGGCTGCAATAGGCAATATATAGGCCATACAAAAATAGCTTACGTAAAAGGATGGCGGTGCATAAATCACAAATTAGAAACCCTGAATACCGGAAAATACCGATCAGCGGACACATAGATAGATGTGCTGCAAATGAAAATCCGAAATTTACAACTTACCCACTTTACAAATTCAGTGACAGCGTAACCTTCACTCAACGCCAAAATAAAGAACTTTATTTCATCAAAAAATTTAGACCAAGTTTGAACACCCTGGGCCAGGAATATTAAAACAAAACATTGGTCTTCCGAAAAAGAAAAAACGAAACTCTACCACAACCTCTACGACTGCTCCCACTAGCACTACTACTATAACCACCGTGGTCACTACCATTACTGCTACGATCAACAGCCCCCTACTGCTACCACTGCGGCTACGGCCACAGTGAGAGAATTAAAATAGTGGAGGTGGGGAGAATTACAATTTCTCAGATCCTTAAACAGTCACTCCCGCTGGCAGTGGTATGTCTTAGGGAAGGAAGAATTTATAAAAAGATTTTTTCTCTGCGAGCAGATCTGATTTTGATTCGTCAAAAAATTGATGACGTTTTACCTCCGTGGTCAAGCTTGTCGCCATGCTTGGTTGGTTTCCTTACAAGATACAGTTATGAGTCAGATCTGATTTTGATTCGTTAAAAAATTGATTACGTTTTTCTTCCGTGGTCAAACTAGTCGTTCTGCTTGGTTAGCCACCTTACAGGATACAGTTATGGGTCAGATCTGATTTTGATTCGTTAAAAAATTGATGACGTTTTTCTTCTGTGGTCAAGCTTGTCGTTCTGCTTGGTTGGTTTCCTAACAGGATACAGTTATGGGTCTTTTCCTTATATTCGTTGAAGCTGGGTTTTGAATTATATGACGTCAGTGAACAGTGCCAGAGACCACGGCTACTGCTGCTGTCACAGCTGATATAACCCCAACCACCACCAAATTACGACCAACAGACGACGACCAAGAATCACTACTGTTGCTTCCATTGGAACACAAGGTAAAATCTATAATGAACTTCTCCACTACACTCGACAAAACAGTAAGGAACGACTATGGATTTTTTCTATTATACTCTTTATAATATATTTGAAAAGGTTCGCCTTTTTAAGAACATGGATTCTATTGAATGTATATAGCATGGATTCTATTGAATGTATGTAACAATTATGAACTGTTCCATTATACTGTTTATTATAATTTTTTTTGATAAGGTTCGTTATTTCAAGAACCGAAACGTGTAAAATTAAATTTATCTAATATAGTGATGTTTTCAAACTTCTTTTTTACAATATATATATATTATATATATATATATATATATATATATATATACATATATATATACAATTACAGCGTGGAAGGTGTTTATAAGCCATTTAAGAAACACAAAAAGCCGTTCGATTCACTTCAACATTTAAGTTTAATTTGTCAAAATATTTTCGTCGCTTTAAGACCGCGACCTGTTCACTGACAAAAATCCGTGCTGCACGGATTTTTGTCAGTGAACAGGTCGCGAATTTTGTTGAAGTGAATCGAACGGCTTTTATGTGTTTCTTAAATGGCTTATAAACACCTTCCACGCTGCAATTGTTTTCGTTTCAGCACACGATCTCAGATCAAATTACTTGCTATGCGTGTACATCTCCTATATATATATATATATATATATATATATATGCTACAGAATTCAGGCAACCGGCTTCATGAGTCTATGGCTTGGGAAACGCCATTGGTTCTTATATATGTGGTATGATCAATAAGTATCCGGACTGTTGCCATAGTAACAAAGCTAAAGCACGCAGAGTGAAGCTGCTTGGCACAGTTTGATCTTAAACTCTGCTGTGCATGCCCATGAAGTTTTAACGTTCTTTCTCTCTTTCGCTGTTTACAGCAGTGCTTGGAAGGAAGGTGTGTAGCATGTGATCGTCGCATTGATCATGACAGAGAAAGCTGAGCAGAGAATCTGCATCAAATTTTGCCAAAAGCTTGGCAAAACCAGCTCAGAGGCCTACACAAAGTTTTTAAAAAGTTTTCATCGTTCTCGACAATCAAGAAGATCCTGTACAACTAAAATCTGAGTTTTGGCACAAACTTGGCAGACACGTGTCTCATCGAATGATGGTTTATCACCTGTCTTTCGGCCGAACTGACTTTTACCGAAACCACTTTTGATCGAACAACATTTTATGGAAATTCGAAACAACTTTTCATACAATATCTTTCTAAATGTATATTTTTCTGTAGAGTAATTATCTGTAGAACAACATTGAATGATTTTTTTAATAGCAAGGGCTATAGAATCGAAGAAATTTCTTTTGAATATATAAGTTTAACTTTGAGACTTGTTTGATAAAAGTTGACTATTTCAACCAAAGGTATTTTGACCATTGATTCTTTGAGAATTGTAAAAAGGGAAATGCAATTTTAAGTGTAGAGCGATCACGCTTTGATCGTTTTACATTCAAATTACTGAATGAAATATCCGTACACTTTTTAACCATGCATACAATTTTCATCCACACACACACACACACACACACACACACACACACACACACACACTCACACTTTCTCTCTCTCTCTACCCCAGTGCGTAACTGGTACTTAATTTATCCACCCCGAAAGTCGACCCCACTCAGAACGTAGCTGCAGACGAAATACCTATTTCTTTACAACCCACAAGGGGCTAAACACAGAGGGGACTGACAAACGGTACTTAATTTATCGACCCCGAAAGGATGAAAGGCAAGTCAACCTCGGCGGAATTTGAACTCAGAACGCAGCGGCGGATGAAATACCAGTAAGCATTTCGCCCGGCGCGCTAACGATTCTGCCAGCTCGCCGCCTTTAGTTCTTCTGCAACCCCTCGATTTATTTTGTGTGAGTCTGTTACAATAATGGCTACCATGTGGAGGCGCCTAGCATTAGTGGTAGATTGTAAGGTCGTGAGTTCGATACTCGGAGTTACGTTGTACTTGAGCAAGACACTTTATGAATAATACCTGTGTTTCAAAGGGTCAGCCTTGGCGCATTCTGTTCCCACTTTGAATCTCCCAGAAAAGCATGTTAAGGGTACGCATGTTAATTTCACGATCAAACTGTTCCCTGGATCGAATGAACTGGGGCACTTGTCGTCGTACCCGACAGTGCTAGTTTTTTTTATTTTTTCTTATGGGCACCATAATTAATCGTTGATAGTCACAGAAACCGTGAGGGTTTGATATATTGCAAAAGGAAAGTGGAATTAGAGGTGACAGTGATGTTAACATTTGTGTACAAGCAAAAACACACGTACAAACATATGCACAACCTTTCCCATTTTCAAAGCTTTCGTCTGCACTACAAAACTTTTGGACTTGAAGTTGAGTAGTCAGTTAAAAACGCTCAATTGTATCCATGGATTTGTACACGATTATATAATCGCTTTTGTCCGATTTCTGCTTGACAGCCTAAGATAAAGAAAAAGAAAAGAAAAAAGCAAAACGTTTGTCCTGAGCTAACAGACTGAAATATATGCTTTCAATTTATAAATTGAAATGCAGCTTAACAGATTTTATTATAAAATAGACACAAAAGTTCAAGGTAACATGACACTTAACTACGTCAGAAAACCTGAATATCTGCCTTTGTCCTCTTCGATAAGAGCTAGCGTGAAGGCACAGAGTAATAAAGCTATATTGATTTATTATAATAAAGTGACAACCATGGGATATATAACGTTTATTAAGTAAATATATTTGAAAAGTTTGTCATTCTCAGTAATTGTTCTTGAAGTGAACATCAAAGCGTTAATTTTTGGTTGACTACGGTCATATATACACACTACCATCTTTGCAGATCAGCGTATTGCATGTAAGCATCACTCTATATAAGGTTTTGATTTTCAGAGGAAATATATTTAGCCGTGATCGTGAAAGTGACAGCAACATCAGAACTAACGATGGGTGACTCCATATTTCAATATTTTACAGAAATCATTAATGTTCAGTGCTTTTTAATCGGATTAGTTACTCTTCTCATCGCACGATGGTTTATGACACGATCAAAACGCACCTACAATCTACCTCCGGGTCCAACATCTTTTCCAATAATTGGAAATTTACCTCAGATGATTACAGTCACAGATCTTAGTGAGAAAATGAAAGATCTTCGAGAACAATACGGAGGCATTTTCAAAATCGATGTCGGTTTTGACACTATGATAATGGTATGTAAAACTGAATGGATTTTGGAAGGATTGGTCAAGAAAGGAGATCAACTAAAGGGAAGGTCCTATTGGTTCTACCTTTTTGATAAAGTATTTCGAAAGAAAGGCAAGTCATACATTTAACAAATATATTCTTTTTTTTTTCTTTCTCTCTCTTCATATGTATATATCTAGATGTGTGGACCTTCCGATTTCTCTAGTCCGATCCTACCACCCTCTTTGTTTTCTCTAACCCAATTCTCCCCTCCTTCAAACACGGCCGGTGCCTACACGACGTACTAGTTCGTAGCTCCCTCCTTCACTCTCACCCATCCCGCATCTTTTCCCTGCTCCGGACCTCTATTCAACACCTCTCTGTTCATCACCAAATTCACATCTCACTGGAACTCGCCGACATACTGTCCACATCCGTGACTCATTTTCTTGTATCTCTTCCAATACCATCCATTGTCTCAGATGTACCTTTTGTGGTTCTTTACACGTTGGACTGTCTAGCCGACAGACCTACGGAACATTTACGAGATATCCGCCTTCAAAAACATATCCACGTCGCTCGTCACTTCTGCTCGGCCAACCACTCCATCGAGCACCTCAGTGTCTTCGGCCTGGTCTTACATCAGGGAACTACCACCACCAGACTTCGCCAGGTGCAACGGTACATTTTCATGCTAAGAACCTATACACTGTTTGGACATTAGAACCTCCCCCTCTTGTAACAGCTTCCAACTTCCTTCTCCTTCGTTCTCCTTTTCTCTCTCCATTTACCTTTCACACATTTCCACACACCTACATAGATAACTTACAAATCCCGCACTCAATACACATACCTATTTCTTTACTTATCTATGCAATACATAATTCGACATTTCATCATAGATTCATACACACACACACACACACACACACACACACACACACAAACACACACACTCGCACATGATATCCTGCGAGAGTGGAAAGATGTGGTATTTCCAATGCAGTGCTCAACCTGAGCTTGAGCCTATCTACAATCTTTAATTGTAGTCTTAAGTAAGATCGAAAATTTTAAGGCGTAGAAAATTCAGGTGCCACAATGGTAAAACCATTGAGTGGATTTAGGGAAGTGTAAAATATAATCTAAATTAAAGGACAAAGAAAGAGTTTAGCGCTTCTTTAATTACCAGTTACATTTGTATCTGTACCAACTCTATTTTCTAAGGCAGTGTGTGTATGTATATTTATATCCTCTTATTCTTTTATATGTTTTAGCATTGAGGCTGCGGCCATGCTAGGGCACCACCAGTAAGTTAATAGCCACATTAAAAAAATAACGTAACTCAGTATATTATTGTATGTTAATTTCTTCGAATTACGCCTAATTTTAAGAAATGACTCATTGGTTGGTTAATGTAATTCTGTATATAAAAAAGACAGAAAGGACAAAAATAGGTGTGTTTGTATATATCTATCTATCTATTTATATATATATATATATATATATATTGGGTTGTCCGGAAAGTTTGTGCCGATATTTAAAGGAAAGGAAAAGGTCAATAAGTACTTGCCATTACATTTTTAATCAACCAAATATGAACCATTTTGTTGCACAACGCGTCTCCATCTTTCCTTTAACTTGAAAATACCTTCTTCCCAGAATTGAGGTGGTTTCATGGCAAAGAATTCATCTTTTTACGTCATCCAAGCAATTGAAATGTTTACCATTAAGACTATTCTGCAGAGACCTGAATAAGTGGAAATCCGAAGGAGTAATATCTGGTGAATATGGAGGGTGGGGTAACACATAATAGCCAAGCTGCAGCAATTTTTGTCTCATTCCCAAAGTATCAAGTGCCAAAAACGAACTTTCTTATCTTCCATTTTAAAGGGTTACAGAATTAACACAGGTTATAGGAACATAAACCTTCTTCCACGAAAAGATAGCTTAAACTGTGCCCTAAATGGAGGTGTAGACAAATCCTATTTTATGGACTCAACCATGTTCTAAAATAAATCGAAAGTAAGCCACTAAAAATCGGCACGAACTTTCCGGACAACCCAATAGATATATGATGGATTCTCTTGTCGTGAACGACAAACGGGGTTTCAATAAAATAAAGCGTTAATCATGTTCTATGGACGCGAATGTGCCTCTTGGGGCCCTGCAGGTGCCTTGCAAACCTTCTAGCAGATAGAACAAGTAGAAGACTCATTTTGCTTGAGTGCTTGTGGATCATTTACTATGTGTTTTCTTGAGTGGACAGCAAGGCTTGCTTTGCATTACGCCACAAAACCTCAATGACAGGTAAGGTTTTCATTTAGAGAAGTAGCGTCATATACATATGATAGATCGTTATCCACTACACACATTTTTTTGTCTCCTTGTTTTTTCTGTGTCCCTTTCTGTAGAAGAGCGTAGGCTCGAAACGTAAAAGACTTTTTCTATTCTTGAGCGGTATACTAATACATCTGTTTGTTTTGTACACCACCTGTCTTCGTCTTTTGTTTTATTTCGTAAACTCTCCCTATATCTATCTATCTATCTATCTATCTATCTATCTATCTATATATATATCTATCTATCTATATATATATATATATATATATATATATAAAATCATAAACCGGAAGGAAACTACTAAGAAGGTATTGGTTCTATTATAATTTAGGATTTGACAAGTTGTAATTCCAAATCGCTAAAGCTCATTAACGTGACACATGTCTATTTTCTTATATAGTTCAGGTCTTTTCTGAGCAAGAAAAAGAAATAATCTTCTGTTACATATATGATACATACATTAATCTAATCTCCATGTTTGAATTTCTCTCTTGTGCGTAATTCATTTATATTTTCTATTTTTCTTATCAGTTTTAAAAATTCACCCCACCAAATAAATGTTTGAATGTTCTATTCTTACCCTCATTATTGTTTCAGGCATATTCTTTGGCATTGGAAAAGAATGGAAAGATGTAAAGAAGTTTACCCTTTCAGCGTTCCGGGATTTAGGAGTGGGCAAGAGAAATCTAGAAGAACAGATATATTTGGAAATTCAGGAATTGGGTAAAGTTTTTGACTCCTATAATGGTAAACCGTTCTCCTTGAAAAAACCGCTGGCACAGTTCGCGTTGAGTATTATACACCATATAATATTTGGTGAAAGGTGAGTAGTGTTAGATATCTTCAAACGGAAATGTACTTCCTATAAATACTTGCCTGAGTTACATTTCTTATTCCCCTAGTATTCTCACCATCGCACAGAGAGAAATGAAAATTCTATTCAAACAAACAAACTAAAATCTTTGATACGAATAAAAGAATAGTTTGAAAACCGGTTTTAGCAAGAAACTCAAAACAGAGCCACGATTTGAAAACACCTAAAACACCTGAGTTATAAACATCTAATCATTAAAGTGGAAAAATGACCAGAAATGCCTTTACAATTCATTCTTTCAAGTATATAATACAGTACCAAGAACTTTCTACTTCTAACATATATATATATATAAACGGCAATAAGAAAATGGAGGGGATCAACTTTTAGACATTATATTATGTTTATTTAAAAAAAAACAATTATAATAATATACATACATATATATCCTTTACATATATAAAAATAAATAGACATACTATAATGTCTAAAAGTTGATGAATATCACCTATTGATCCCCTCCATTAAGGGTAGAACAACTTTTACCCTCGCCCATTTATTACATTCAGCAGTGTAATTTCCATACAATAAAAAACACTTGTGTATTAATAATTGGGTATTCTACCAGCAGCATATTGGATAGATATTATCCCTTAATTGATTGGATTCACAACCTCCAACTCTCTTGGAATTATATATATATATAAAATAAAAAATGGGACAAGAACGCAAAACATACAGACAGTTAGGTGATACGAAAAAAGGGACAACAAAAGGGACAATATCCAGATAGACGATACAAAGAAAATAAGGACGGATCATTCAGAGTTTTCTTTCCTCAGTCGAGTTTCAGATTATCTTTGCAATTTCGGCTGGTTATACTCGAGATTACTCCAATCTGGCCAACCCCAAGGAAAAACTAAGCTAAGAGCATTAGATTCCTTGGAAGAAAGCAGCGAATGTATACGAAAACAAGGACTGAAGAAAAACGGAGAATGTTACACAAAAACAAATAACAGGACATAACAATAGGTGTGTTTCGACTAAGGGCGAATTAAATAAAGCTGGCGTGTGTGGAAGTAAAGCCTTACGGCAGGGATACAAGAGTTCACAGGCTCAGGAGGAATATAGATGTACGGATGGTAATCGAACCAAGAAAGGTCAGGCTTGGCCGAACACCGGTCACGTTGGGAACGAAGAGGTAGAGGCAGAGGGATAGAAGAAATAAGGAGGGGCGAGAAAAAATGACAGGGACGCAGTGAAGCGAAAAGAGGAGGGAAAGTGAGTATGAAGAGAAGGCAATGAAATGTGAGAGAGGGGGAACGAATGAACGAAGTAAGCGTGAAAGGGCTGATAGAAAGAAGGAAAGAATAAAAGAATAGAAAGAATAGCATCGTACAAGATTTAGATAAATATATACTTACATATGAGAAACCAAAGTGAACGTACGCCGCTTTATGTTTTTATATATAAAAGATACAAAGTGGGACAAGAACGCAAAACATCCAGACAGTTAGGTGATACAAAAAAGGGACAACAAAACATCCAGATAGACGATACAATAAAAAAACAAGGACGGGACATTCGGAGTTTTCTTTCCTCAGTCGAGTTCCAGATTATCTATGCAATTTGGGCTGGTTATACGCGAGATTGCTCCAATCTGGCCAGCCCCAAGGAAAAATTAAGCTAAGAGCATTAGCTTCCTTGGAAGAAAGCAGCGAATGTATACGAAAGCAAGGGCGGAAAAAAACGGAGAATGTTACACAAATACAAATAAACAGGACATAATTTCGTTCGTCCTTGGTCGAAAGACACCTGTTGTTATGTCCTGTTATTTGTATTTGTGTAACAGTCTCCGTGTCTTCATCCTCATTTTGTTTATTTATATTGTTCCTTTCTGTTGAAGAGCCTAGGTTCGAAACGTAAAAGATGCTTTCATTTTTCCTGAGTGTCAAACTAAGACACTTGCTTGTTGGTAATACATCTGTCTTCATCTTTCGTTTTTCTATAAATTTCAACTGTGTGTGTGTGTGTGTCTGTCTGTCTCTCTGTCTGTCTGTGTATGTTTATATTTTGTTTATTTTGCATTGGAAGGGTCAAAGTTGGTGAAACAGAGTTTCAGAAAATCCTTGATGACTTTGCATTCTTCTTCAAGAATGTTAGTGCATTTGTACCAGAGAATTTCCTTCCATCCCTGCGATTTCTTCGATGGAAATCTCCTGTAAGTATAAACATTTTATAAAGTTATTTAAATATTCCTAAATTAATTTTTGAGCCCAGATGATGTGTTTTCAAGATCCAGGATTTTGTTATTGTACTCTGACAGTGCCAGAAGGGCACGATTGTAAATACAAGCAGCCGAAATGAGGTTCTACCGAAGAATCCCTGGAGTAACATTTCTCCCGAGAGTGTGTAGCTCTAAGATCAGAGAGTATCACAAGGTCAAACCGTTATTTCTTTGCATTGAGAAGACACAGCTGCGATACTGCTGACGTGTCGCAGGAAAGTGTCGTAAGACATATTCTTCAAGGCGAGTCAACCTGCAGGATACTTAGGGGTAGACCAAAAATGAACTGGATAATATCCACGAGAATACTGCAGAAAAACGGTAATGACTTGTTTTTAATATGTTTGAGGTACCCGAGTACTCTATCCACCAACGATCACATCAAAAATTGTGACGGAAAAGATGGATGGGGTGTAGTGATTTAAGGGGAAACTGGCTCAGTAAAAATGATGTTAGGAATTAACCCCTTACCCAACAATTATTTTGAAAATAAATGTATTTTTTCAGACATATTTTTTAATTGTTTTATTTTACTATGTTTTGAATGGTGATTTCGAGGTATATTTCAAACCTTATTTATTATGAATTTTAATTCAATAATATTGATTTTAAATTACCGCTTTGGGCAGAAACGAGTTAACCCGTTTTTTTCATAAATCATATTACTTTTACAAAAAATCATGTTATTTTATTTGGTTATCGACATGGTGGGGTTATAATATAAAGGTATAAAAAAACAGCGTAAAAACAAAGTGAATACTTCTATTCATAAAATGTGCCTTCCAACCCTTCGACTGTCTCCAGGTGACTAAATCATACTCGGTCTTCAATGCCTTACTCAAGCGAAAGGTGGCAGAAATCGTCACTGCCAGACGTATAAAGTGAGCGAATATACTCGTATATGTCAAAAAAGAGTTTATAATAGACAAAGGAACTCGTTTGCTGTCGATTTTGGCGAGTCTATCTTTTGAGGAGTTAACTCGCCAGAGATAGAAAAAACGATTTCGGTCAAAACGCATATATTCGTTTCTGCCGGGTAAGGGGTTAATAGGAAAGAATTTGATATATTTTCCATCTAAACTTTTGATTTATCATGTTTTTCTCAATGAAAAACATGATATAATCAAGTGTAAATAAGAAATATCTAAAATTCTTTCATAACACCATTTTATCTTTAAAGTCTTACGTCCATGCTATATTCCTGCCATTATAATTCGACATCGCCTGTCAGAATAATGGAATATCACGTACTCTCTAAGGCTATATATACAAGGACGTTGGGTAGAAGCATGAATAACTGAATTAGTCTTTCGTGGAAAAAGGTTTTCAAGGTTTTATGCATACAGTTCATATTCTTCATACACCGACAGCACAATTCCTTCTTTTATATCTAAAAGTTAATTGTTAAAGACAGTTATAGGGCAGTTAATAAGCATTGGCTTTCAATGATGTGGTGTAAGAATATCGAGGTTACAGTTATCGTTAGTGAGTGGATACGGTCTTTGAATTCATACAGTATAATGATTGAATATATTTTATTGAGGGAGAAAAGTCGACTCTAACTAGATTTAATCTCAACTCAGAAAACAGACTGATGTAACAAAATAACGTAAAACATTTGTTTGAATTGAATACATACATTAGTGTTACTTTTTTTTTGGTGTCTCGCAATGCCATATACGCCTATGAGGATTTACTTTCCCAATGAAACTCGTTTTTTTTCTCAAACTGTTTCTCAAACCTGCTATAATGTAGTATATGTCTTTGGTGTGGTAATTGTACGCGGCTGAAGAAGGCTGTTGACCTACATGTTATATCAATTATGCATTGATATAAGTTGTTCAATAAAGCCAGAAACATATGTACCGCAAAATCCTTTGCATCCTGTTTTTCTTTTGATAAATATATCCTATCACCTACACCACTAGCTGGCATATACAGGTGCTTACAGTTATTAAGTATTCACCCTGAATTTTTTGTACCTAACTTAGTGTTACTTATAGGTAGGACGGATTATCCAGAACGACGAAAGCGCCCGAAGTTACGTAAAAAATAAAATCATAGAACATAAAGAAACGTTTGATGCTGAAAACATAAGAGATTTCATTGATATGTATTTGCTGACGCTTGAGAAGGAACCAAACAGTGAAACGTTAACTGGTGAGTTTTGTATGAGCTGTTAATTATACCAAAATAATTTCTTTCATCAATTATATTTCTATTATTTCTTTCATCAGTTATATTTCTATAATTTCTTTCAATTTTTAATTAGCTCAAATTGACGCTTATAATTTGTCTCTACCCAAGCACCGTCTTTCATAACAGGAATTATATACTTTCATAGCTATTTAACCATCAACTGGATCTACAAAGATACTTACCATTCTCGTGTGAGAGACGAGATACGTAAGTAGCATGGTATGCTTTCTGAGACGAATTGGTTAGCGATAGTCATCAGTCGTCTCTACGACAGTAATTTGTCATCTAACCAATCTAATAATGTTACGTATAAAACCTAGACACTTCAATTTGACAATAAGTCTCGATTATATAATTTGCATTATGTAACTAAAATATCTCATAAATAATCTCTCGTTTTAATATATATATACACATCACCGAGTGTTTTTCATCTACTTTGCTTTGTATATATATATATATATATATATATATATATATATATATATATATACTACAACATGTGACCTTTCAACATGTAACCTCGTGAACACCGCCAGCAATATTTTTCCTCTGTCTTCCCTTCTCGGAAT
>NC_043007.1:16057216-16067216 GCF_006345805.1 Octopus sinensis
AATTGCTCCCATTGGTAAGCAAGCTATAAGATGAATTCATCATCATCATCATCATCATCATCGTTTAACGTCCGTTCTCCATGCTAGCATGGGTTGGACGGTTCGACCGGGGATCTGGAAAGCCAGAAGGCTGCACCAGGCTCCGGTCTTATCTGGCAACGTTTCTACAGCTGGATGCCCTTCCTAACGCCAACCACTCCGTGAGTGTAGTGGGTGCTTTTTACATGCCACCTGCACTGGTGCCAGGCGAGGCTGGAATCGGCCACGGTCGAATTGGTGCATTTTATGGAAGCCAGTCGAGGCGGCACTGGCTTCGGCTACGATTCGGATGGTGCTTTTTACGTGCCACCGACACGGAAGCCAGTCGAGGCGGCGCTGGCATCGGCCACAATTCGGATGGTGCATTTTATGGAAGCCAGTCGAAGCGGCACTGGCTTCGGCTACGATTCGGATGGTGCTTTTTACGTGCCACCGACACGGATGCTTTTTAAATTGTATTTTTAAAAACCGAATTTTGTATATAATGCCAAGTTTTTGTTTTGAAAGAAGACTGGTGACGAATAATAAGAAAATGGGTTTGTAACAGAGGAAAAATAAAGAAAAATGAATCCGTGTTCCAATGATATGGAGGTAAAAATCTCCACATATGAAGTGAAATGAAAGTTCTGTGTATTCTTTTGTTCTTTTACTTGTTTCAGTCTGTTGACTGCGGCCATTCTGGAGCATCACTTTTAGTCGAACAAATCAACCCCAGGACTTATTCTTTGTAGTCCCAGTACTTATTCTATCGGTTTGTGTAAATAATGGTGATGATGATATTAATAATAATAATAATAATAATTTATTATTATTATTATTATTATTATTATTATTATTATTATTTTATTATTATCATAAGCTTACAGCTTATAAGTAATCACCGTACATTGACTACAGAAAATAGTCTAATATTGGGGTGTATAAGCCCTTGAAGGAAAAAGAGTGTATTAGTACGCGTATATACATATGATTAGCAAAACTGAAACTGGTTGACTATATAAATATTTCATTTCATATATATATATATATATATATATAATCTTTTACTTGTTTTACTTATTATCCTGAAGCCATGCTGGGGCACAATCTTGAATAATTTTTATTCGCGGTACTTTTTTAAGCCCGGTACTTATGCTATCGGTCTCTTTTGCCGAACTGCTAAGTGACAGGAGCGTTGAAACACCAACCGGTTGTCAAGTAGTGGAGTGGGAACACACACACACGTAAGTGTGAGTGCGTGTGTTTGTCCCCGCTCGGAAGCATGTGGTTGGAAAGCAAGATTCTTACCACACAGTCACGCCGCATCCTAGCTACGCCATATATAAAATAACCTAATTTTGAGCAACAGTGTTATATAAACTCAGACTCGATGTTCTACCACACAACTGTACATACATTCATAATCCTAACGAACGCAACAGTGTTTTCATCATGAATGGTACATTCATAGGCGCAGGAGTGGCTGTGTGGTAAGTAGCTTGCTAACCAACCACATGGTTCCGGGTTCAGTCCCACTGCGTGGCATCTTGGGCAAGTGTCTTCTGCTATAGCCTCGGACCGACCAAGGCCTTGTGAGTGGATTTGGTGGACGGAAGCTGAAGGAAGCCTGTCGTACATATGTATATATATATATATATATATATATATATATATATATATATATATAATATATATATATATATTTATATATATACTTTGATAAGTTTCGGCCATTATTGGCCCAGGCCATGTCTAACTTAATAGCACCACCTGGTGAAGTCTTTCAAGTCAGAATTTGGGCACTATGGCCCATATATATATATATATATATATATATATGTGTGTGTGTTGTGTGTGTGTGTGTGTGTGTATGCGTGTGTATATGTTTGTGTGTCTGTGTTTGTCCCTCTAGCATTGCTTGGCAACCGATGCTGGTGTGTTTACGTCCCCGTCACTTAGCGGTTCGGCAAAAGAGACCGATAGGATAAGTACTGGGCTTACAAAAGAATAAGTCCTGGGTCGATTTGCTCGACTAAAGGCGGTGCTCCAGCATGGCCGCAGTCAAAATGACTGAAACAAGTAAAAGAGTAAAGAGTATATAATGCCAATAGCAACTCATTCTGTTTCAATTTGTCATTCATTTTTAAAATTCCTAATGCTTCGAATAATTCTTTTATCAGCTCCAATAAGTGCTCCACATGTCGCCGAAGTAGACACAACTCTAGGAGGTTATGATGTCCCCAAAAATACTGCTGTTTCGTTCATATTAAAAGATGCTCTTCATGACCCAAACCATTGGGATAATCCGGAGGAATTTCGCCCCGAAAGATGGATTAACGAAAATAATGAGATAAAGAAAAAAGAGGCTTTTGTTCCTTTCTCATTGGGTAAGTAATATGTGATTCTAATGATAAAGCAGACTTGTGTGCAAAGATATCCAAGCTGTGACTACCCGAAATTTGGAGAGATCTCAATGGCTACATTATCTAATGTTCTCGTCATCTTAGGAGGTTGGGATGTAATCTTAAGGAAATTAGGCTATTACACGTATCAAATCGAACGCCTTATAGAAGCTTCTTTGTTGGTTAGGTATGGCTGTGTGGTAAGAAGCTTGCTTCCCAACCACATGGCCCTGAGTTCAGTCTCACTGCATGGCACCTTGAGCAAGTGTCTTCCACTATAGACTCAGGCTGACCAAATCCTTGTGAGAGGATTTAGTAGACAGAAACCGAAAGAAGCCCATCATTTGTGTGTGTGTGTGTGTGGTGTGTGTGTGTGTGTGTGCGTGTGTGTGTGGTGTGTATGTGTGTGCAAGATGCCCATAATTAAGAATGGGGAATTATACATCTTCAAAATTTGTCTATTACCATACTTCAATCCAATACATGTTTCTGCTCCCTTAAATAGTAAAAGGTCATTCATTCTAAGGTTAAATGATACCAGAATTTGTAGCTGTATCATATTTAAAAACAGTCTCTACTATCATTTTTGTTAAGCTTTTATCATTCCCTCATCTGAAATATACTTTGAAGGACTATCAGAGACTGAATCCCTCAGCCCACTTCACCCACCCGCATGAGAACAACCTTGAACAAAGCTGCATATAGTTGACCGAATGTATAAAGCACCAATCTAAATACATTTTAATATAGGGCGGCAAGCTGGTTCATACTTCCTTACGTTCTAAGTTAAAATTCCACCGAGGTTGACTTTGCCTTTTATCCTCTCAAGATTGATCAAATAAGTACCAGTTGAGCATTGCGGTCAATTTACTTTCATCTCTGAAATTACTGGCCTTGTGTCAAAATTTTAGACCAATATTTAGTTACATTAAAGCGGCGAGCTGGCAGAATATCGTTAGCAAGAGGGGCAAGATGCTTTGTGGCATTTCGTCTGTCTCTACGTCCTGAGTTCAAAATTGCTCCGGGATCGACTTTGCTGTTGATCATTTCGGAGTCGATGAAATAAGTACAAGTTGAGCACCGGGATCGTTGTAATCGACTTACTTCCATCCCTGAAATTACTAACCCTGTGCCAAAATTGGAAACTGATACTGTATTGGATGGAAGCACTCCGTGGGTTACGACGATGAGGGTTCCGGTTGATCCGAATCAACCTGCTCGTGAAATTAACGTGTAAGTGGCTGAGCACTCCACAGACACGTGCACCCTTAACGTAGTTCTCGGGGATATTCAGCGTGACACAGAGAGTGACAACCGGGCCCTTGAAATACAGGTACAACAGAAACAGGAAGTAAGAGTGAGAGAAAGCTGTGGTGAAAGAGTACAGCAGGGATCACCACCATCCCCTGCTGGAGCCTCGTGGAGCTTTTAGGTGTTTTCGCTCAATAAACACACACAACGCGCGGTCTGGGAATCGAAACCGCGATCCTATGACCGCGAGTCCGCTACCCTAACCACTGGGCCATTGCGCCTCCACTGATACTGTATTAACCTATTAACTGCCAAATTTTTTTATTCACATATTTTGGCTTTGCCCGGTGTCTTAGGACTTAAGATAATATATAGTGTTTAAATTTTCTTCGTTTGTGAATTGTTTTAGAAATTATGATAAAATTTTCGAAATTTTCCATATGAGGATCGCTGAAAAAAAGCATATTTGTACTTTTTCTATTCTACTGCAATAATAAACACTCTTTTACTCTTTTACTTGTTTCAGTCATTTCACTGTGGCTATGCTGGAGCACCGCCTTTGGTCGAGTAAATCGACCCCAGGACATATTCTTTGTAAACTTAGTACTTATTCTATCGGTCTCTTTTGCCGAACCGCTAAGTTACGGGGACGCAAACACACCAGCATCGGTTGTCAAGCGATGTTGGGGGAACAAACACAGACACACAAACATATACACACACACACACACACACACACACAACACACACACACACACATACATACATACATACATACATACATTTATACGACAGGTTTCTTTCAGTTTCCGTCTACCAAATCCATTCACAAGGCTTTGGTTGGCCCGAGGCTATAGTAGAAGACACTTGGAGAAGGTGCCATGCAGTGAGACTGAACCCGGAACCATGTGGTTCGTAAGCAAGCTACTTACCACACAGCTACTCCTACACCTTTTATTTTTTTTTAAACTATAGTATCAAATGCGAATACGTATGAAATATCAATGAATGCTATAATAGATGGGAAATGCAAAAGCAAAAAAATTAAAAACGTTTTCAAAATTTGCGATTTATAACATAAAAATGTGCTCTAGAATTAACCAAAGCTAATAATGACAAACTTTAACTACTAAATACCTATTTCTTTACTACCCACAAGGGGCTAAACGCAGAGAGGACAAACAAAGACAGACAAACGGATTAAGTCGATTATATCGCCTCGAGTGCGTAACTGGTACTTATTTAATCGACCCCGAAAGGATGAAAGGCAAAGTCGACCTCGGCGGAATTTGAACTCAGAACGTAACGGCAGATGAAATACGGCTACGCATTTCGCCCGGCGTGCTAACGTTTCTGCCAGCTCGCCGCCTTAACTACTAAATATTGTTAAACACACCTCTGCAAATGCACAATGTACATAAGCAATTCACTTTAAATACAACGAATAACAGGCAGTGAGACTGTTTTTAGCAGATCCCCAGGTGGGGCTCATGGCAGGTAATGGGTTAAGTCTGTCCAATTGACAAAACTTCCTTACAAACTTGCTCTTTGATTCTCTTAAAATAAATTAGGATTTCGATCAACCGACCTTTACCGATTTATCCTGTCTTATACACGAAACTGTCTTATTCACGAAACTATTTTTAAAAATTACTTTCGATATACATAGATGTACTCGCATAGCATGTGTTTTGATCTGAGAGTGTGTGCTGCAATCGCCAGTTACGAAATATTTAGATTGGGTGGAGGCGCAATGGCCCAGTGGTTAGGGCAGCGGACTCGCGGTCGGAGGATCGCGGTTTCGATTCCCAGACCGGGCATTGTGAGTGTTTATTGAGCGAAAACACCTAAAGCTCCCCGAGGCTCCGGCAGGGTATGGTGGTGAACCCTGCTGTACTCTTTCACCACAACTTTCTCTCACTCTTACTTCCTGTTTCTCTTGTACCTGTATTTCAAAGGGCCAGCCTTGTCACAATCTGTGTCACGCTGAATCTCCTCGAGAACTACGTTAAGGGTACACTTGTCTGTGGAGTGCTCAGTCACTTGCACGTTAATATCACGAGCAAGCTGTTCCGTTGATCGTATCAGCTGGGACCCTCGTCGTCGCAACCGACGGAGTGCTCCTATATATTTAGATTGAAAAGTAAGATCAATGCTACTTAAAATTATCTCAGGAACTTTTTCTTTTACTTTTCCTTTACACTCGTTTCAGTCTTTGGACTGTGGTCATGCTGGGACACCACCTTGAAGGGTTTAGTACTTTTAAGTCTGGTACTTCTTTTATCGTTCCTTTTACCGAAATGCTAAGTTACATGGATTTAAACAAACCAAGATTGGTTTTATCAAGCAGTATGGCATCAAACACGGACACACATACATATGCATACTTGCATGCACGCAACACACACACACACACACACACACACACACACACACACACACGCACACACACACAACGCATACACACACACACACACACACGACGCACTGCCAAACAGTTTCCGTCGACTTCCGGAGCTTTAAATAGTCAGTTGCTTAATGTGCCATCGAATGGAACTGAACCCGAAACCACATAACTGCAAAGCAAACTTTTTTTTATCTCAGGGCTATTTCTGCACCTATATGCATATATTTTGTCACAAATTATATTTCATTTAATATATTTAAATCATTACATTGTATCACATGTAAAGCATAGTGTTTAATTTAAATCTTCAATTTTAATTATAGGTCCAAGAATATGTGCAGGAATGTCATTAACCCATTTTGAAACCTTCATAGCCTTTACAAATATCTTACAAAAATATAAGATGGAAAAACCTGACGAAACGCCAATGACAATGGAAGGCATACAAACAGGAATTACTTATATTCCAGTGAGCGATAATATCCGTGTTGTACCACTTTGAAGTACATCGTTCATACGTGTCTGAAGGTACCTCTTTAAACTACACTGGATATACCTGAGGAAGAATATCTTTTTTCATCAGCTGAATACTTTTTTCATTGGTATTTCTCCGATGTACGCAAATCTTACTTGAACAATGATAATACTTTGACGTGCATATTAATATATGTTTGATAATATTTGTGTGTTAATATCTACAGAAGTGTCATATAATATTTAGATCATAGAAACAGACGGACCAGTAGAACCATGACTGATATAGTGTCTAACTTTGTCATTAAAGGTCTTGCATTGTAATTCATATATCATTTATCTCTCTCTATATGTTATATATCATTTATCTATCTAAATGTTTTTTTTATGGTCATCTAATCATCTTATAATTGATAGAATGTAAATCGAAAATAATAAACTTGTTGCAATCATAACATTAGTTATTGTTTGACTAACACGATAACCAAAACCTCAAATTCTGCATTCAGTCAGATTATGGACTGGAATTTATTTGTAGCATATTTTCGTTGGCGTCCATTTTCAGCAACTCTGCCATACATCGACAACAGAAAGAGGATTTAAAACATGCTTAGAAATATGCCGGATGGGCAGAGATATAATCAACGATTGCGGAGCAAGAACCAATAGACTAAAACGCTCAATATTTGGTCTACAAAACATAGAATAAAGAATAAATACTTCACACACACCCGAGAGACCTCTGTTTAAGTGGGAACACAGTAACTCTAAAACATTAACCACAGTCCGTTCCAATTACCTACTTTAAACTGTGTGCATTGAAATTGGTTGTTAACTTATATCTACATTAGCCAGCTTTAAGTGTCCTACATCATCTGACATGATAGACCGTTGACAGGGTCCCTTATAGTCGCGAATCATTCAGAAACGCTTGGTATTCTACAGTACTTGTTACATCTTAGAGTGAAAAATAAATTGAAGGGGATAGAGTTATTTTGTGTGGTACTTTCGGCCTCTTGCTTGCCTTTAGTCAGGGCTCATTTCTTTGTTTTTTCCCTTTCATCTTTCCTTACTGTCTTGAGTAGCATCCTACCTTTCTTGAGTCCTCATTTCTTCCCCCCCCCCACAGCAAGTACCGCTACGCAGTGTCTATCATAAACTGTACTCAAGGAAAGGAAATATCCCACATTTCGGTCATCAGCCACTGGTGCTGATTGAACTCAAGGCGAAGTGATTTTTTTCGCCTCTTCTTAGACAATGAATGGAGTTTCGTCAATGAAACTCTGGAAACAGCGACATCAGTAATTGTGTTTTTCTCTATGAAGCCTACAGATATTAATAATGTGGTCGCCTCTGTCTATCGCTCTTTCTTTTCCTAAGCCATTCGTTTTCTTTCGGAATAATGGCTCCCATACTGTAAATGGAGTTTCTGCTATGCGTCACCAGTCTAATTAATCTCTCGCCACCCTCAGCGAAATAAAGCTTCAGGATAACCTAGGCGTCACTGAAGATCATCAGATTCTAGAGGTGCAAGCAAACCCGCCAGACATGTTGTTGCAGTCCCCACTCGTGATTGTGATGTTCACATTTCAAGGACTCAGCTTCCCTGCACCACTTTGTGACTCGGTTGGTTGTGTACTATTTGTACATGTCTTCTCGTCTGATTCTTGGTCGTGAAAACCAGACACACTCCCAAACAATCTGCTCTGTTTGATGCAGTACAATTACTGCTACAAATTGACCACAGTCTACCTCTCTCCCGATCATTATTTGCTTGGTACTAACACATTTAACTGAATTTGCATACAAATTCTGTGGAAAGACAATCAAATATTTTCTTTCATATAAGAACGATTTCAGTTTGTCTAGTGCAAAGGACAAATATCTAGAAACACTGCTACAGACATAACTCGGTTTTACTAGAAGAATTGGTACCATAACCGGATTGGAAGAAGATACTAAGAAACAAGGAGTAGAGAAAAATTGATTAAGCGGGCACACATTATTATCGATGAAGATAAGGAAATAATAGAATTTGAACGTACACAGATTTTTGTATTTAAAAATCAGGGAGGTAGAGGCTTTGTTCAATTAGAAATCTATTGAAAATATTCACTGTTGGTTACAGATATTTAATATTTGTTTCAGCCATTGAGCTGTGGCTATGCAAAGGTACCACCTACAAAGGTTTAGTCGAAGAAATCGACTCCGGTACTTATGTTTTTCTTTAGGTCTGATACCTATTCTATCTTTTACTGAACCGCTAAGTTATAAGCATGTAAAGAAGCCTACGCCAGTTGTCAAGCTGTTGTGGGCAGCTGACAAAACACACACACACACACACAAACACATACGCGAGCCCTTTTCTTCTTCCATTTTGATGATGGAATATAGGCCACCGGCGATTAGGGCTCTCTCTAAAGGCAAGAGGCAATTAGCTGGTTTACCAACATTCACGGCAAGAAAAAATGCAAATTCATCCAATGAGACATTAATGACTATTACCAATTAAATAAGGCACTAATCTTCGAAAGGAATAGAACTAACTTTTTCATGAATGAAATTAAAATAATGCTTGCAGCTAGAAAAACAGTAATATTACATGAAGGCAAATATTGGACAAGAAAGGATACACCTGACGGCTTCGATATACGATGGGCGCATGTAGTAACCGACTTAGTTGGAATATATCTTTTACACAAATTTAATGAGGAATTTCCTGAATTCGAAGACGGACAATACCGGGACGACGCCCTTTTCTTAGTTAGGAACACTTCAAATAAAAAATTAGAAACTTCCTACGTAGATTCTTTAAAAATCAAGGACTCTCAATTTCTATTGAAAAAGATAACATCTCCGTAAACTTCCTGGACGTCAACTTCTACCTTAATACTTCAATTTATCAATCTTATCATAATCCTAACGTGAATATAAGATACATGAACGCAAACAGTATCCATCTATGCGATATTATAGAAAAACCGAGAAGAATAAATTTGTTATCATCTAACGAAGAAGTATTTAATAAATAGAAAGACTACTACAACATAGCACTTAAGAAGGCAGGATATAAATATGAAATTAAGTACAATAAGAACTACAATACTAATAAAAAACATATTAAAAATAATTACATAAATAATAATGTTAAGACTAGAAACTTATAAAAAAACAGTATACCCTAATAAACAATTATAACTCCCAATACTATTCATAAATATAACAATCATGTTAAACAAACCAGTCATAATAATATTAAAATTAAGCTTAAGCATGACGAACGTCACGTCATAGAATAAATAAAATTCATAATAAGAATAAAAAACCATAAAAATTATTATCACCATTCTAACCTCACTAATGTAAATAACCCTAAAAATACTGATAGCGTAAACTGTAAAAATAGAATTAAAGATAAGAATAGGAACATAAAGATAAATAAAAGCAT
>NC_043007.1:16072216-16074716 GCF_006345805.1 Octopus sinensis
AATAAACACTCACAACGCCCGGTCTAGGAATCGAAACCGCGATCCTATGACTGCGAGTCCGCTGCCCTAACCACTAGGCCATTGCGCCTCCACACACACACACACACACACACACACACACACACACACACACACATATATATCGTGACGCATATTTGCCATTTGAATATGGCTAACCCCTAAGGGTGGATGCTACTGTAGTTTGTAGCCCCAGAAAGATATCTCCTCCAGCTGGCTATAGACACACTATCTGTGTCCTCTCAGTATTTGTGAAGGGAAGTCATCCTCCCCGTCTTATATATATGTACATCCTCCCCGTCATATATATATATATGTACATTATCGGATGTATAGGTATCTGTTTTTATTTTTCGTTTATATACATATATCCTTGTACCAATATGTACACGCATTAACTCTGAAATATAAAGCTATATATGATATAATTTTTGGCGTCTTCACATCCGTCTACATATGATGTTAATGTTCTTAATTTAAATTTTTCTTCATTACCATAGCAAATAAACATAAGACCATATATTTTTCCCCTCATGTGTTATCTCCCCTACACTTTTCACAATTCTGAATTTTAAATTTTCTCGTAAATTATTCAAGATTTTTCGATATATATCTTTTCTGTACTGCTTTATAGATCATTCATAGTTTTTAGCAGCGGATAAAGTAAGTAAATACACCCTCATTTTCAAATGTTTATTTATTATCTTTTTAAAATTCATGTTCATTTTATTAACCGCCTTTTAGTATATACCTTATAAAGTATCCTTCTAACTACACTTATCTATAAAAAGTAGACATATTACTTACATAAAATTTTTTATATATATATATATATATGTATATATATATATATATAATATATATATATATATGCATGTTTGTGTATATGTTTGTGTGTCTGCGTTTGTCCCCACAACATCGCTTGACAATCGCTGCTGGTGTGTTTACGTCCCCGTAACTTAGCGGTTCGGCAAAAGAGACCGATTGAATAAGTACTAGGCTTACAAAGATTTGGGGTCGATTTGCTCGGCTAAAGGTGGTGCTCCAGCATGGCCACAGTCACATGACTGAAACAAGTAAAAAGTAAAAAAAAAGTAAGTAAAAACTATTTATAATTGCTATTAAACATTTTTCAAACTCATATCTAAGCAATATGGACGGTTTAATGCAATTTTTATTCCCTAGTATTTAAAATTCCATACTCCCTTATTTGATTAGTCTTTTTGTGGTTTTTACTTCATATATGGGAGTTTAAAATTAGCTCTTTTATACAACTTTTTATATATATCAACCCCTAACTGTGACCCTGCAGTCTTGTTTTAAATAGACATGACTAAGAACAATTACTCATTTCGAACACCATACCTATGTACTTCTAACATGTTCTTAGCTTTTTCTCTTTCCTTAATTTTTCTTATGATGAATACTTTTTGACACCCTAGATTGTTAAAATGAATTTATTGCCTTTCTGTATGAAACGATCGTATATCTACATGAAAAAAAAAATAATAATTCAGTCCATATTAACATCTGATCTCCATTTACAAATAATACGTTTGAATTTGTTGAACTTTGTTTTATAAGTTAAATCATGTACTTGATTTATATATAATGTATATATTATATATATATATATATATATATATATATATATATAGATATATATATATTTATATATTATATTTATATTTATATATATATATATTTATATATATATATATTATATATATATATATTATATTATATATATATTTATATATATATATATTTATATATGTATATATTTATATATATATATATATTATATTATGTATATATATATATGTATATATTATATAGATATTTATATATTATATATTTATATATGTATATATATAATGTATATATATATATATATATATGTATATATATTATATATTTCTTTATATATAGTATCTATATATATATATGTATATATATATATATATTTCTTTATATATATATATAATATATATATATACATATATATATATATATATATATATATATATATATTTCTTTATTACCCACAGGAGCCAAACACAGAGGGGACAAACAAGGACAGACATAGGTATTAAGTCGATTACATCGACCCCAGTGCGGAACTGGTACTTAATTTATCGATGCCGAAAGGATGAAAGGCAAAGTCAACCTCGGCAGAATTTGAACTCACAACGTAACACAGACGAAATACCGCTTAGCATTTCATCCGGCGTGCTAACGTTTCTGCCAGCTCGCCATATATATAGGCACAGCCGTGGCTGTCTAGTAGGTAGCTTCCTTTCCAACCACATGGCTTCGGGTTTAGTCCTACTGTAGCCTCGGGTAGACAGAAACTGAATATATATATATTATTTCATTTGTTAGGAAGTAAAAATTCCGGCATCACAGGGATTCAAGTAAAATGAAATATTCTCAATAAGGAAATATGTTATTTAGAGATAGAAGTCCCCATCATCACACC
>NC_043007.1:16079716-16087216 GCF_006345805.1 Octopus sinensis
TTAGAGGGTAACTCTCTAGGTGCAAACCCATGGTCAGTGTCTGACCGAAGGGGGTCACCACCACCATGACTACATAGATAGATACATACATACATAATACATATATACATATATTATATTTTATTGAAACTGAAATATTTATATAAGAGTGAGAGTTTAGAGTTAAAAAAAAAGAAAATTTCATTAGCTTCATCAAAGCTCTAAATTCGTTCCTTTATTACTTCGGAATCGTTGTTAGTTTAACACTTTAAGAACTGAAACTTGGACGAATTCATATATTTATATTCTTTTGCTCAAAAATTTATTAATAATGTACGAATCATAGTAAAAGTTTCCACGGAAGATGTTTTAATATATTTTGTAGCTGTTTGTATTAGTTTAAATTTTATTTTCCTCGATTGTCATTCATTCATTTATTCGTTTACCTTTTGACCACATGGAGTAAGTTGTTTAATTCTAATTCTTTTTTCTTCTTTCCCAGAGGTGAATATGTTCCGTGCAATTGTTGATACATTTGGGGGTGGAACAGACACAACTTCTGCCACTCTTACCTGGCCTTTCTCTTTATGGCTAAATATCCTGATATACAGAACAAGTGTCGAGAAGAAATTAAACAGGTAAATTATGTAAGAAAGAGTGAGAGGCAAAGAGTGAGAACGATAGAGACGGAGAAAGAGATGCACACGAGAGCACACAGATGCAAAACAATGTTGAGAAAATTGGGTGTGTTTGAAATATTTGTTGAGAAAATTATACTTGAATACCAAAAGAAGAATGACACAGCGATTTATTGAAGCTAAAATGACTTTGCAAAATGAAATTTGTGTTTCACGTAAACGATTGTCGTATTGTTTGACGATCACTTTACTTAAAACTCGTCAAACAGTTTTTTGTTTATATGTTCCCTTTTCTCTTTTAAGCCAAAAGTTGTTGAAGCCAGTATCCTGACAAGTATTCTCTGTTACGCTTACGACCTTTTATTCATTGTGTTTAGTTCACTGAACATCTTAACCCATGTAGTTGTAACCAGTTTCTAGAGCGAGATAAACCATTTTAAATGTAACGAGAGTGCTTTTAGCTTAATTTGTGGTGTTCAAGTGTGGTGGTAAGTAACGAAGCTCATATTACACCACTTCTCACATTGGTCCATGGAACTTAGTATCAACGCTGCAGGATATGTTGAAGTGCTGGGGACAGTTGTTTAGCCCTGGACTGATGAAGTGTGTAATGTAGGTCATACAAATTTCATCAAAATCTCAACACCTTTTCAGAAAGCTGACATAATCAATGAATGGATATCAGACAAAGCGTTACAATCATGTATCGCCAAACTTGTGGCTGCTAAACTCGCCTGATTTAAACCTCATTCACTACTGTAGATATAAGTTAGAGAAAACAAATTAGTGTTCATTAATCAATCAGTTCAGGAAGGACAGATTTCAAGCTTTCTACAGCCCATTGAGATCGATATTGCTGATGTGCATTTCGAAAATCTTTAGGTCGATTTCCGTAATCAGTACATTGGAAGGGAGGGCAGTGGAGAAGCTACTAAAATCTTTATAAGAATAAACAAAACGAGATTTATAATTACTGCATCGCACTAATTATTTTTATTTGTCCATTGCGTAATATAAATATTTCGAACATTAAAAAAGACTGAATTAAAACATTTTGTATTATAGAAGATGGTTTGATTAGAAAATTAAATCTAAATAGTGTTTACCCTGTTTGTATTATACCATTTGTAGGGATCACGACAAAATAATAATAAAAAAAGCTTGAATTGCAAAATTCTTGAGCCAAAACAGTTACTTTATTGATTTATAATTAGCAGGGAAAAGCACATACACCCACTCACTGATTTCTCATATTTAATGCGAGGTCTTTGAAAATGCGAAACCCATACAATATACTATTGCTACAAATTTATTCTGACACGGGACCTACCAGATTTCCTCACATATGATACACAGTATGCCAAACTGCTTGTTTGTGTTCTGTCTGTTTAATCAAGGCTGACTTGGGACTGTATAGCACCAACAAAAAGTTATTGTAAACAAGTAGTTACATGGTGAGATTAATAGATTGATAATGTGTTCCCGCTAAACTGCACGCGTGGGAACAAGATGACTCTACAGTGAACTTAATATGTATGCACTTGAAATTAAAGTGACCTCGATTATAGAAATAGATTTGCATGCACCTTTGTTGTTAAATTACTAACCTACTTATATTCGGTTGACTTCGAGCATAATACTTTGATGTTACCTGCACAAACCTGTATATAGGTAGTAAACCACACTCGTCCTAAAGAAGACTGGGCTCTTAACGAAAATATAGATACATTATTGCAACAATAACCTAGGATTATGGATGTTTCAGCATCGTATTTTGTAGAAGCTATTAATATACAAAGTCTTCTGATTGGAGTAGTTACTTTATTGCTAGCACGATGGCTTATAACTAGATCGAAATATAATTACAATTTACCCCCGGGTCCATTAGCTTTTCCAATTATAGGAAATATACCTCAGATGGCTACAACCACAGACATTAATTTAAAGATGAAAGATCTTCGAAAACAATATGGAGATATTTTCAGACTCAAATTTGGTTCTGAAACCATGGTGGTTGTATGCAAAACGGAATGGATTTTAGAAGGATTGGTAAAGAAAGGAGAGGAATTGAAAGCAAGACCCTACTGGATGTACGTACCACAGAGATTAGCCAAAAATAAAGGTAAGTCGTTTATTTACGTCAACGAATGTTACCGCTTTCAATCCCAACCCCCTTACATTTTTCCCCGTTTCCACAACACAGAACTCAATTCTGCTTCTACATTTCCTTACTTTGTCTAACGATTTTACTCTGCACTTCTTTGTTTCTTATCTCGTGGTTTTGATCGGACAACTGCAAACTTGATCTGTTTTCTTTTTTTTTTCTAGTTTTCAAAGGAAATTGTATAAGCATATTACCACTATATTTCATTATTTTTAGCGTTATTTGTGACTATAATTCGCTGTATTGTTATTTTAGACTGGAATGTCACCAATTAACTTTGATGCCTTATGTTCTGTTTTGCAAAAACCTTTTCGCCCTAACGCCTTGAAAGCTATTCACAATTGGTGGAATTTAGGATATTATCGGTAGGTTTTTTAATCTCGTTAACTGCAATCCGATAGCGGATGAAGGGAATCCCGTATTTCTGTTGGATTCTTTGTTGTATTTCTTAAGCACAAACAAATTGTCGTTTCTTTAACACAGAAATTACAGTCCCAGAACTATCAAAAATGATAGTCAAACTCTCTCAAATAACACACAGATTTACAGACAGAAGTTTATTATAATGGTTGTTATAAACACTGAAAGAGAAGGATATACTTTAATAGTTATAAAGTAACGACACATTACGTATATAAAAAAGGCGTGATAGTCACGAGTAGAACGTTATATGTCGTAGGGAAACACGTAACAAAGATTAACTAAGGACTAAGAAAATATTCTCACGTCAACCATCTGACTATTCATTCGATGTGCTTGAAATAGCAGCCAAGAATACCTCAAACAATACAGTCCTAAAAAAACACTATTGCATAATGTAGTCGCTGTTTGATTAGATAGCAGGATGGTTGTGGTATGGAGGCTTTTATCATAGCAAATTACTGACGGAACTTCTGTGCAGGAGGGTCCTCTATAAACTAATACCCGCCATCGTTTCCAGAAATTACAACTTACACATTGAAAACTTAATGGTTCATCAGAATTTGCAGTCTTCGGTATAAAAAAATTGATTAGTGGAAGGTTTCCGCCGCAGGTCGACTGAAAATAAAAATAACAAGCCAACTCCCACGTCTTGTCGTCAGACAAGATTTAACATCATTGTCAATATCACATGCACGAAATATGAATATGTAGGTTACACACACACACAGAAACACACACATACACATGCATAAATATCTACATACATGCATACATACATATATATATACATATACACACACACACACACACACACACATATATATATATATATATAAATATATATATATACATATATACACACACACACACACACACACACACACACATATATATATATATATATATATATATATATATATATATATATATATATATATACATACACTCACACACACATATATTGATAGCAATGGTAAGATAACAAAAGAATGAAAGAGACCTCGATATTATGTAAATAGACGAATTTATCTGTAAATATATGTGACAATTATTCGGTAGCCATATATATATATATATATATATATATATATATATATATATATATTACGGAGATGTACTTGCATAGCAAGTGACCTGATCTGAGATCGTGTGCTGAGACAAAAACGATTGTAGCGTAGAAGGTGTTTATAAGCCATTCAAAAACACACAAAAACCGTTAGATTCATTTCAACATTTAAATTTAATTTGCTAAAATATTTTCGTTCATTCTATCCGATGTCGTCCAATCATTTTATCAAAATCTCTTACTGTGCTCCAGGTAAGTAGTAATACATCAATATCAGACACTGATAAATCAGAATTATCTCAAGCAAGTATATAAGCGATTTAATTTGTAGCATGGGATTAGTCGTTAAATCATAATTCGATATATCAAGTTGTACAAATTTTCTATTATTTTTATTTTTTAAGCTTTGAACCATCAAAGACCATAGTGTAATTTTAATCTTTGATCTAAGAGTCCGTCTTATCTTACCTTTAAATGTCTTAGTAATTGTACCAAAATCCGACTTTAGAGGGTGCATGTGATGGTTGGGTTGCAATGAAAAGTAATCTTGTGGTTACTTCCAAGTTTTCTCGGTGCATAGGATTCCGTTCTGCCTTCTACTCCATGGTTTGTAGCTATTTCATAACCCTTTTTGTTTATTTTAGTTTTGTTCCACCAGTCTATCCTTATATTTAGCATTTAGCTCTTTCATAAGTTTTTTTAATAACATATATAAGTTATCAGGTTTATCCGCTGGTAACAACATACCTAGTGCGTATTTTAGTTCCTCTAGTATTTTTTCAAACTCTTCTGGTGTTATTTGTGCCTCTTAGAAAATGTCTTGGACACCGAGGTCACAAGGGTAATTAAAGAACTGTAAAGAATGATGTTTGGTCCGAGATATTTAAGGGCCTTTAAGGTGTTATTATCTATAACTATCTCTTATATTTTCTTCTTTTTTTTTCCTGTTTTCAATATTAAACTTTCCAAAACACGTAAAACAGTTTATAAATACTTAAGTTTTTTTTTTATCTTCACTATTGTTTCAGGAATATTCTTTAATACAGGAAAAGAATGGAAGGACTTGAAAAAGTTTACTATTTCAACACTGCGGGATTTAGGAATGGGCAAGAAAAAGCTAGAAGAGCATATATATTTGGAAACCCAGAACTTAGCCGATGTTTTTCAATCTCAGAATTGTAAACCGTTTTCTCTCAAAGACCCGCTGGCACATTTCTCTTTGAGTATTGTATATTATATGATATTTGGTGAAAGGTTAGTAGAAAACAACATAAATAGTATGTATTTAATATGTATGCATTGTATATTAGCATGTATTCATCTCTCTATATATAAACGGCAGTTTGTCTGTGTGTGTGTCTGTGTGTCTGTCAGGTTGTATCCTCACCCTGACCACGGCTTTCAACCGATTCTGATGAAACTTGACACACACATAGCCCAATGTCATAATTCAAAACTAACGAAAAGTTCCCCCAGTTCTGAAAAAAATCGATAAATTCGACATGGGGTCGAGAATCAGAAACACAAACCACAGACTGTCTAGGGGACGCAACTCGGCCCTTTTAACTCTCAAAAAAAATTTACCATCATTTTTTTCCCATTTTTTTGCTATTTTTTGGCTATAACTCTCTAAAAATGCTTTATAGTTATTTCCCTTACAAACCCGAGCAACGCCGGGCGATACTGCTAGTATATATATATATATAATATATATATATATATATATATATATATATATATATCAAAATATTTATTTCTTCAAATGAAGGATTAACATCGGAAACAGGACGACATTTCCTCTTTCAACTAAATCTCTAAGCTAATACCTTAGACAGTGTTATTATTGAGAGCCTCCTCTAATATGTGGCATTTGGAAGGCGGTGAGCTGGCAGAAACGTTAGCACGCCGGGCGAAATGCGTAGCCGTATTTCGTCTGTCGTTACGTTCTGAGTTCAAATTCCACCGAGGTCGACTTTGCCTTTCAACCTCTCGGGGTCGATAAATTAAGTACCAGTTACGTACTGGAGACGATCTAATCGACTGACCGCTTCTCCAAAAATTTCAGGCCTTGTACCTAGAGTAGAAACGAATATGTAGCATTTGGTGAATAAGGGAGTTTGCTGTCGCTTCCCTCATTTGCATCTCTTGCCGTGAGATAGGTTCATCTGGGACTCTTGATAGGAAGAGAACCAGTTTTGATTTGAAAGCACCTACATCTACTTTGTGTGTGTGTGTGTGCGCCTGTGTGTTTGTTAGTATGTGTGTCAGTGTGCGTGTACGCATGTGTTTTAAAAATATGAAAGCAATTTCGCCACATGAAGAGACAGTAAAGTATGGACAGCACACGTGACAGATAATACATATACAGAGAACGTGATAAATATATAGAAAGTAGGAAAGGCGTAAACGAGAGACTGCCTGATGATGACAGATAGAGAATAGATTTATGGACCTAAAAGTTGAGTTATTTCTCGTAGTAAATTACGTTTTTATTATAATCACTTACGGACATCCTTCTCTTGGCCACACATATTTCGAAATCAAATTCGTTTTTCTCAAGGCCTCACTGCTTCGAGCATTTGGCCATATCAGCATCAAGCAGTGTTTAGGTATAAATGAATTTTGTTAGTTGAAATATATTTGTGATATATTTCAACTGCTAAGACCAAATTCACTACAGCACGGTAGCTGCTGTGAATTTGCCATTATCATTTGAAATATGACATAAACATATTTTTACTATCCTAAAGCATAGCCACAGTCTAATGAATCTAATAAGGAAATGATAAAGAATAAATTATACACAAACACACGCACGCACTCACACACACTCATATATGTATTAACATACAGACACACGTATATGTATGTATAATACATTGTATTATATTATTTTATATCATATGAAATATATAATGTTATGTTATATAATGTTATATATTTTGCAATTGAAGGATCAGGTTTGGTGAGCCAGAGTTTCAGGAAGTAGTTGATGACTTGAGATTTTTCTTCAACAAGCTAAATGCATTTATGCCAGAGAATTTCTTTCCATTCCTGAGATTTGTCCTATGGAATTCTCCCGTAAGTATAAACACTTCTTATTGAAATTTGAATAATATTACATCAAGTTTTAAATCCAGAAAATATAGCTTTGCCAAACTCAAAATTTTATCATTACCTTATTGTGACTGCTCAATGAATTAGGGGAAAATTACCAGATCAATATAGTA
>NC_043007.1:16092216-16102216 GCF_006345805.1 Octopus sinensis
CCATTTCTGAGCTTTGCAAGCCATCTTCTGCGAGTTCTTTCATTCAAGCATTCTTTCCTATAAACTGAGTGTATGTTTTGAGTCGCTTCGGTTGCAGAGTTTCCTCTTTTGTACTCATAAAGCATTATGTGTCTTAAATGTTCTTTGGATACTTCCATGTTAGAAAGGGTTTTAATCAAAGAAATTTTAATTCTATTATTCTGTAAAATAATATTTGATTAGTTTAAATGTACACAAATGCATAAAAATAATTTTTAATTCCATTAGATATTCTAAAATACTATTAAATTTCATTCAATTTTAAAAAAGGTAAAATCGGAGAGAGCCTATGGGATGACCTGATACTATTGTCATAGAAAAGTACGTTTGGTGATGTAACATCGTCGTGTCACGTTATGAGTTTATGTTGCCGTAAACCTGGGTTTCATATTGGGAAGCTGACCAAAATATATAGGTCTTTGCAGTCATTTTCGTACGTTTGTCATTCAATTTGATAATCGTGTCATTCAAAGTCAAGAAAAAAATTATCGCCATGAAGTCAACCATTCAAATTCTTTTTTCGATCATTCAAATTCGCTCTACTGTTAAAGAATTTAGCATTTATATCATTCAAATTAAAATGCTCATCGAAAGCATTCAAATTTGTCGGAATGCGAGGAAACGTTTTGTTTCGAGCATTCAAATTCCTTTCAGAGCAATCTGTTTAACCCTTCGAGCAATCAAATTAGCACCATAGCTGTTTTTGATTTTATCTCATGATAATTGTCATCATAATCATATGTTTTCATCCGTTGTTTACGCTTTAAGCACTCTATCGTGCCCATGTCTTTTCTATGTATTCTTTTGTTTTTGCATAGGTACATGTGTTTATTGTTAAAGACTTCATGAAATTGCATTCCAGCCTTTTCAATCTTTTAAAGAAACTCACTATTACCACAAATGCTCGTTTCCTTTGATTTTGAATATATTAGGTAGTGATATATGTTCTTCCTTCGCATAATATGTACTGTTGGGAAATGTATCTATTTCTTTGATTTTGCATTTTTCTCTCACTGAGGAAAGGGTGCTATGTACACTAAGATTGTTATTGATTTACAGTCTTGTTAAGGAGAGTTAATTTGAGAGGACTTAGACGTCTATTTCCTGGCAGTTGAGGTATCTCGGGAGGTAGGTCTGCGTATGTCTATACCAACGAACACATTTTTTGTGGAGTGATAGCGTCGATATTTCGCCTTGCGACCTGTTGTATGACATGTGCACGCCATTCTTCGATGGTCATGTCGGCTTCTTCTGCAGCTGCCCAGTCGCCAACCCTATGCTGCAACTCAGCTCAAGTGAGGTCTTGCTTGAGAGCCGCCTTAAAGGCAGAATGCGCCATTTCCGCACAATTAAGAAACGGTGAGTAGGGAGGCATGAGTTTCAGACTGATTTGTGGGTCGACGTCAGCTGGAATTCGGCAACGAATGCGTGGCCACGTATTGTCGTAGATCAAGTAGACAGATTCATTCGCTGGGAACATGTCAGTACATGTTCGAGCTGTTCCCGCCAAGAACCCTTCGAAAGAGTTTCGTGTAACGGTATCGTTCCCAATGGAGTGGTGAACGAGGCCGATTTTTCCCGACACCGTTTAGTCCAAATGTTGCACCCATTTTGTTCAATGAATACGCAATGACTGACGACTCCCTCTTCAATGAACCATTGCACGTATTCATAACGCTTTCCTGGTGTTCTTGGGGGCATTTCTTCGCTTTGAAACCAAAAGAGTTTTACATTCATGGGATTAAAATGCTTGTAAATAGATGGAAGGCAGTCATAGATAATCAGGGAAAGTACATTGATGATTAAATTTCAATTAAAAATATAACATTTGATCAATTGTTTTCTTTATTCACAAGTCGGACAGAACTTATGTGATGAGCTGATAAAACAGCCTATTTCAAATTACCATTTATCTCAACATTGTTAATATTTAGAAAATTTCTTTTCACAGCTCCACTCACTGCTCCACATGCCTCTACGGTAGACACAAAACTAGGAGGTTATGATATTCCAAAACATACCATTGTTCAATTCAATATAATGGATGCTCATTATGATCCGAACTATTGGGATAAACCAGAGGAATTCCGACCTGAAAGATGGATTGATGAAAATAATGAGTTAAAGAAAAATGAGGCTTACATGCCTTTCTCTTTGGGTAAGTATTGCAAATAGATTTTAATGATAGGGCACGCCTATTCAGGAGGGAAGACAATAACATTATCTTGTTACTGATGGTGACTTCTTTTTTTAATAATCGCAATGTGTCATTTGGAGATTGAGGTATCCTGTTTAAGGATCACACGTGGTCGGTTTGCTAGGTCATAGCTAAAACCTTATGTGTTAGCTTACATCCTCCTGCTTCGAATCGTTCTTCGTGGCAGTCATCACTTCAGGGTCAATAAAATAGCAATAGTCTACTGCTTCTTATTAATTCTTTATACTTTCTTACGAAAGTTTGGTCTTTTGCTCACTTAAGATTTATCATCCTTTTATTAGCAAAATTTTGCCTCTTTATGTTATCTTCATTATTGATAAAAGTTCTTTTAAAATTTAATTCAGGAAATATTTTATTCTCTGAAATATTACAAGAGCTATGATATTTAAATTTATTCGTCGTATAATAGAAATTTAATATTTTATCAAAATGCAAACTTTATTATATTCTATCATTTAATTATGCTATTTATTTTATATCGTCTATTTTATTTGTAGGTCCCAGAATATGTGCAGGAATATCACTAGCCAATATTGAAACTTTCATGGCTTTTTCAAATATCTTACAAAGATTTAAGCTGGAAAGTCCTGACGAAACACCAATGACAATGGAAGGCAAACAATCGGGAATTATTTACGTTCCAGTGAATGATAATATCCGTGCAATTCCACTGTGAGATATATTTGTATTATATATTTGAGGACAACACTTCACAGTACACTGGCTGTACAGTTGAAAGTATATCACTTTGATGTACAAAGGTATCAAATTCTTATAGAATGCTGTTATTTTTTAAATGGTATTTAACGAAATTACATAAATTTCTATTCATTAGTGGTATTACATTGACCTACATGCTACAATACATAACATGTGTGCAGTAGTATCTACTCATAAACTTCATAAAATTACAAGTCATGTGATAGTTGCAATGTTTAATTTAATCAATAAAGCTCCAGTATTTTATTATTTTCTTTGAGTCACAATTTTCTATATTAACCAAATTCAGACTGAAATGCACACCAAAAGCTGTCTATTCTGTTATTTTTGAGAAAGGTTCAGCAACATGGGACTGGTATGTGCTGCCTTGGGGATCCTACTGGAACGAGAATGACGTTCCTTATAAGTATTTCCTTTACCAAAATCTGTCAACATAAAAACCAAAACTATCTCTGTTTCTACTTTAGCTAATACAGTTATAGACCTTCCTGGGTCTGTGACTGTTTTATCTACCTTCAGTTTCTAGTAGACGTGGCACAAAAAGGTTTCAGTGAATTGCAAAATTATCAGGTATTATAGAACCGAGTGAAGCTTCTTTGATGCTCGGTGATTGTCTGGAGCGAACGTACGATGACAGCGAACGTGCTCTGGAGATCATGGAGAGAATGTTGCAAGATTTGCCTGACAGCAAATACTGAAAGATGAAGCAGAATTGCAGTGGTTTTTTTTTTCATGTGTCCTGTGTCGAACCCTGTCGCTAATTCCCAATTAACAAAACACGATGAAACCCATGCTGCCTTAAATCACCATTGCTTTGGACAAAATTTATAACAGTTTGCAAATATAGATTCTATACATTCAGAGATCACTTGTCATGTCTGTGAGTAAGAAAATGTTACAAGTAAGAGAGAGATTCCTTCCGGCTGTTAAGGAATCGTGGACAAACGCCCATAAGGATAGTGTTTAAGATAGTAGGTGAATAGATGTCTTTCCAGCTTTCGACATCATTATCTCAACACACCTGTGCGTCTGTGCCGTGAGCTAAACATTCGCAACTGGTCGCCATGGCAGGCAATGTCAAAAATAGTCATGGCTACAAAACAATTCTTCAATCAAGAAGAATAGTTCGCTTTCCTGCTGAAAAATGTCCTTACCGAAAACTCCAGTTAAAAAGAAAACTATCAGGCTCCGCAGTAATGCCGCTTCTCGGTTTAGTCACGGTTATGCATGTATGTGTATGTAAAGGTATATATATGTATGTAAATATATATGCATGTATGTATGTATGTATGTATGTATGTATGTATGTATGTATGTATGTATGTATGTATGTATGTATGTAATTATGTATGTATGTATGTATGTATGTATGTATGCATGCATGTATGTATGTATGTATGTATGTATGTATGTATGTATGTATGTATATATGGATGGATAGATGGATGTATGTATGTATATATGGATGGATGGATGGATGGATGCATATGTCCACACACGAAGTGTGTGTGTGGCTCTATACTGTGCGTGTGTATATAGTCTGCTTTTATCGTGTTGTGTGCTTGTGCATTGCGTGCGATTTTATGATTGAATGTTGTGTGTCGTGTGGAAATGTATGGAAGTGAAAAGTGTGTGGTGAGTGGGAATGTGTGTGTGATTGTGAATACACACAAACACACACTTATATATATATATATATACATATATACACATATACATGTGTGTGTGTGTGCGTGTGTGTGTGCGTGTGTGTGTGTGTGTGTGTGTGTGTGTGTGTGTGTGTGTGTATGTGTCACTAAAGTGAACAAGGCGAATAATTAGCACCAATATTGCTGGAAATAGTAGTGAAAACAACTCAATAGTCACAAAAAGTAATATCATAATGAGCTGATAAGGAAGGAAAGCCCCCTACGGTCGCAGATTAAGCTAGATCATCGATAATTTTACATTTTAGTCCTTACGCACATTAATGCTCATCAGTGACTCTCACCGCGCCTAGGTTTAAACACATCTCACCCTGTCAGCTCATAAGATTTCCGTTGAAATCAAATATTGATTCCATAAACGGTAGTGTGAGAATAATAAATAATATGGCTGGCTTAAAATCTAAAGGGAGAAATATATACGTCACTTAAGTGAACAAGCACACCAATCAGCACCAGTATTGCTAGAAATAAGAGTCAAAATAAGTCAAAAGCCACAAGAAGCACTACTTTAATGAGCTGACAAGGGAGACAAACCTCCTACGGTCATATTTTTAGCAACAATAGTGATGATTAGTGCCCTTGTTCACTCTAGTGACATGTGTCTGCCTTTAGGTTGTAAAATTGCGACTTAGCCACCTATATTATATATATATATATATAATAATAATAATAATAATGATAATGATAATAATAATAATAATAATATAATAATAATAATAATAATAATAGTAATAATAATAACATGATGGAATATAATTCCAAACATTCATGGAAAAATTCAATTTAGAAATGCTAAATCATATTTCACAATTCTAAGTGGTGCAATTTAATTTTTCATTATTGAATTGATAAAAGGTGTTTCATATATATATATATATAATATATATATATATATATATATATATATATATATATATATATATATATATATATATATATATATATATATATATATATATATATATAAACTTAGATAAACTTAGATATGTTTCGATCAAAGATTGGTCCAGGCCATGTCTAACTTAATAGCACCACCTGATAGGATTATTTGAATCCTGTTTAAGTCAAGTTTTGCTTATGGACCATTCAAGTAGTGAGTTTTTGTTGGGTGAGTTGTATCCAATTATGGGTGGCTTATCTGGTATTCTTTGAAGGAATCTATCCAGACTCTGTTTAAAGTTGATGGGATCCTTTTCCTCTTTGATCTCTCTCGGGACAATGTTAAATAGGGCAGAGCCTGTTGAGGAAAAGAAATTATGTTGCAGTGTACATGTATGTTGTGATCTTGAATTGGACAGGAGACGTATAGCCCGTGGTCCAAGTCTTGGATGAACCTTGAAGCTAATGTTTAGGTCGTTCGGGCATAGTTGGCGGTATATTTTCCACATCGTACAAATGATGTACCGCTCACGGCGACGCTGGAGGGAGTAAAGTTTCAAGGCTTTAAGGCGATCCCAATAATCGAGAGCAGCCATGCCTTCAATTCGTTTAGTGAGTGCCCTCTGGGGTGACTCAATTCTGGAGATGTTTTGTCTTGTGTGAGGAGACCACAGTGGGCAGCAGTATTCAAGGTGTGGCCGTACAAAGGAGGAAAAAAGTGGTATGATGACACCTTGTTCTCTGGACCGGAAAGTTCTTAAGATCCAGGAACTCATCCTACGAGCTATATCGACCTTCTTGTTGATGTGTGCGCTCCAACTGAGATCGTCCTCAACAATTACACCCAGGTCTCTGATATTGTTAGAGGCTGTGAGCGGTTCCCCTGAAGGAAGAGAGTATGGCTGTTTTAGTGAGGAGTTTCTTCCAAAATGCATCAGCTCAAATTTTCCCTCGTTCAGTTGCATTTTGTTTCTGTCTGCCCATTGACTCACAGCATATAGATCAGACTGGAGTTGAGTTCGGTCTGCTTCTTCATTGACGATTTGCTGGAGCTTGGTGTCATCAGCAAATATTTTCACTTTGTAGTAATGTACGACACTGGAAAGGTCGTTTATGTAGATTATGAAGAGTAGCAGACCCAAGACAGTCCCCTGGGGGACACCGCTGGTGACTTTTGATGGGCTTGAGTGGACTCCACCAACTACAACATGTTGTGTTCTATTCGCCAGGAAATACTTGATCCAGTGTAGAACTTTTCCACGGATTCCAACATTTGCCAATTTTGAGAGTACGCTGGTGACTTTTGATGGGCTTGAGTGGACTCCATCAACTACATATATATATATATATATATATATATATATATATATAATATATATATATATATATATATACCAATTAAGGACTGAACACGAAAAGTGGACAGTCAACATGCTAGATATAGACGTCAAATCGCCATTCACCACAAAAGATTATGTTCTCAGATCAAACTCAGCACAAAATCATAGCAATAAACAAGTGAAAAATATACGAAATAAAATAATTACCCATGTACTAATTAGTTTCGACTGTTATTTTCCGCAAGGAAAACTGCAGCCATCATCAGCATGGTCCGTTATAAATGCAATTTGCTGGACTAGATGCAAACACGATACCGAAATATCGCGTGCATGGAGTTCAGCCTATTACATTTGAATATATCTTTCAAATGCCTTTACTTTGGCGCGTTGAGGCCCGAGAAAACTAGCCTGCAGCTAATAATTAGCAGCAGTCAATTTATCGGTTAGAGAACATATTTATTTATATAAAATTAATTAAGGGTAGAAATTGATATTTATCAATTAAGACCAGTGGTCTAGCATATTAAAAAAAAAAAAGAAACCGAAGATTAAAATATTTATATATACCAATTAAGGACTGAACACGAAAAGTGGACAGTCAACATGCTAGATATAGACGTCAAATCGCCATTCACCACAAAAGATTATGTTCTCAGATCAAACTCAGCACAAAACCATAGCAATAAACAAGTGAAAAATATACGAAATAAAATAATTACCCCTGTACTAATTAGTTTCGACTGTTATTTTCCGCAAGGATAACTGCAGCCATCATCAGCATGGTCCGTTATAAATGCAATTTGCTGGACTAGATGCAAACACGATACCGAGATATCGCGTGCATGGAGTTCAGCCTATTACATTTGAATATATCTTTCAAATGCCTTTACTTTGGCGCGTTGAGGCCCGAGAAAACTAGTCTGCAGCTAATAATTAGCAGCAGTCAATTTATCGGTTAGAGAACATATTTATTTATATAAAATTAATTAAGGGTAGAAATTGATATTTATCAATTAAGACCAGTGGTCTAGCATATTAAAAAAGAATCCGAAGATTAAAATATTTATATATACCAATTAAGGACTGAACACGACCATGCTGATGATGGCTGCAGTTTTCCTTGCGGAAAATAACAGTCGAAACTAATTAGTACATGGGTAATTATTTATTTCGTATATTTTTCACTTGTTTATTGCTATGGTTTTGTGCTGAGTTTGATCTGAGAACATAATCTTTTGTGGTGAATGGCGATTTGACGTCTATATCTAGCATGTTGACTGTCCACTTTTCGTGTTCAGTCCTTAATTGGTATATATAAATATTTTAATCTTCGGTTTCTTTTTTTTTTTTAATATGTTTGTCCGGTACTGTTTGAAGGAATTTGTCCAAAGACTTCTTGAATTCTGTGTGGTCAGTTTCTTTTTTGACGTGTCCTGGTGTAATGTTGAAGAGAGCGGGTCCAATTGAAGTGAAATAGTTGTGCCGTATTGTCGTTATGTGATGCGATTTAGATTTTTGTTGTGGACGGATGGCACGTGGTCCAAGCCTTGGATGTATTTTGAAGCTGATGCCAACATCATTCGGACAGTGCTGATGGAATATTTTCCACATCATACAGATAATGTAGCGTTCACGGCGTTGTTGGAGTGAATACAATTTCAGCTTCTCTAGTCTACCCCAGTAGTCAAGGTCTGACATGCCATCTATCTTTTTTGTGATTGACCTTTGGGGAGCTTCATTTCTCATAATATTTTGTTTTGTGTAGGGAGACCACAGTGGACAGCAGTATTCAAGGTGGGGTCGGGCAAAAGTGGAGAAGAGAAGGATAATAGCGTGGGAATCTCTCGACTGGAAGGCTCTGAGAATCCAGGAACACATTCTGCGGGCCATGTCAACTTTGCTGCTTATATGTGTAGCCCAGCTTATGTTGTTGTCCACTGTTACTCCCAAGTCTCTGATGTTGTTGGATGCCATGAGAATTTCTCCAGAAGGAAGAGAGTATGGGAGTTTCAGAGCGTCCTCCCTTCCAAAGTGGATCAGTTCGAATTTGTCTTCATTTAGCAACATGTTATTCTTTTCCGCCCATTGGACAACAGCCAGTAGGTCTGACTGAAGGTTTATTCGGTCATCCACGCCATTGATGACCTTCTGGAGCTTGGAATCATCAGCGAAGGTTCTGATGTTACTGTGTTTGATGGTGTCATTAATATCATTTATGTAGATGATGAAGAGAAGTGGGCCCAACACAGTGCCTTGTGGGACACCACTGCTGACTCTGGCTGGGCTGGATTTGACTCCTTCGACTACAACATGTTGGGTTCTGTTAGACAGGAAGCACTTGATCCACTGCAGCAGCTTTCCAGTGACACCAATATTGGACAGCTTTCTCAAAAGGATCTTATGATCAACCCTGTCAAAGGCCTTGCTGAAATCAAGGTAGATGACATCAGTGTTGGAACCTTCTCCCAAGGCTCTCAGAATGTCATCAAAATGATGCAGTAGCTGCGTCAGGCAATCTCTCCCATTACGGAATCCATGCTGGTTGGGGTTCAGCATATTATGACTCTCAAGGAAGTGAGTCATACGCGATCTCAGCACCCTCTCAAATACCTTGAGGATATGAGAGGTGAGTGAGATTGGACGGTAATTCACGGCAAGCGATTTGTTCCCTTTTTTGAAAACTGGGACAACAGACTGGGATAGAAGGTCTTCTGGTATATATCCAGCATCCAGTGAGTTCCGCCACAGATTGGCTAGCAGGGAACCTATCGGGACCTACTGCTGAATTATGCTTCATTTCCTTTATTGCTGCTAAGACATCAGGAGCGCCAAATGTTATGTCCGATAAAGTGTATTGGGGAGTAACATCACTGATACAGCCCAGATCAGTCATATCAGGATTGCTGAAAACAGAGCAATATTGTTTCTGCAATATCTCTCCCATGGTTTTGGCATTGTCTTGAAGAGTACCATTTTCATCAATCAGAGGGCCAACAGTAGAACCAGTGACTCTGTGTTTTTTTGCAAATGAAAAGAACACTTTGGGATTGAGTTTGATCTTCTCAATGGCCCAGGCCTCTTCAGCTCTTCGCTGACTA
>NC_043007.1:16107216-16112800 GCF_006345805.1 Octopus sinensis
ACTATTTTATTATCTGCACAGATTTGTGTATCGGAAGCAAACCACACTCGTCCTAAAGAAGGTTGGGCTCTTAACGAAAATACAGATACATTATTGCAACAATAACATAGGATTATGGATGTTTCAGCATCGTATTTTGGAGAAGCTATTAATATACAAATTCTTCTGATTGGAGTAGTCACTTTATTGCTCGCACGATGGCTTATAACTAGATCGAAATATAATTACAATTTACCCCCGGGTCCAATAGCCTTTCCAATTATTGGAAATATTCCTCAGATGGCTACAACCACAGATATTAATTTAAAGATGAAGGAACTTCGAAAACAATTTGGAGGTATCTTTAGACTCAATTTTGGTTCTGAAACCTTCGTGATTGTATGCAAAACGGAATGGATTTTAGAAGGATTGGTAAAGAAAGGAGATGAATTCAAAGGAAGACCCTTCTGGATGTACCTAGCGAAGATAATAACCCAAAAGAAAGGTCAGTTATTTATGTCAACAAATGTCATCGCTTTTATTTCCTCCCCCTTGCATTTCCCCCCGTTTCTACAACACAGAATTCAATTCTGCTTCTACATTTCTCTATTTTCTCTAACGATTTTACTCTATACTTCTTTGTTTCTCATCTCGGGGTCTCGTTGGTCGAACAACTGCCTACTCCATCTGTTTACTCTTTTCCCAGTTTTTCAAAGGAAATTGTGCAAGCATATTACCACTATATATTTCATTCCTCTTAGCGATATTTCCGACTATAATTTTCGTTGTATTGTTACTTTTATACCTGAATGTCACCAATTTACTTTGATGCTTTATGTTCTGTTTTGCAAAAGCTTTTTCTTGTTAACGGCAATTTGATAGTGGACGAAGGGAATTCCGTATTTCTGTTGGATTCTTTGTTGTTTTTGTTAGGTACAAACAACTTGTCTTATCTTTAACACAGAAAATACAATCTTAAAACTACCAGAAATGGTAGTCAGAACCCCGTCAAATATCACAGATTTACAGACGAGAGTATATATTAGATATTATAAACCCTGATAAAGGTATACTTTAATAGGCATAAAAAAGCGACACATTACGTATACATATATAAAAAGGCGTGATAGTCATGAGCAGATAAAGATAACCAACTAAGAACATATTCTCACGTCAACCATCTGACTATTCATTCGATGTGCTTGTAATAGCAGCTAATAATACCTCAAATCATATAGTCCATAAAAAACACATTGTATAATGTAGTTTCTGATAGACCAGATAGCAGGAAGATCGTGGCATGGAGGCTTTTATCATAGCAAATTACTAATGGAACCTCTGTGCAAGAGGTTCCTCAACATCATAATACTCGCCAGGGTTTCCAGAGGTTGCAATTTACAGAATGAAAGCGTAATGATACATCAGACTATGCAGTCTTCGGTATAAAAAATTGATTAGGGGAAGGTTTCCATCGTAGATCGATTGAAGCTAAAAATAACAACCAAATCCCACGTCTTGTCGTCCGACAAGATTTAATTGACAATCATTGTCAATATCACATATACGAAATATGAAATTGTGGGTTACACACCCACACACACACACAAAACATACACACACACACACACACACACACACACACACTCACACACACGTATATATATATATATATATATATATATATACTTTTAGAAATGTATGAACACAAGCACGGCTTGGTGTCCAACTACGTGGTCTCGGCTTTTAGTCCCATTGTACGTGCCTCATGGATGCATTTGGTAGACAGAAACTGAAAGCCCATTGTATGTATATATAATATATACATACAATGGGCTTTCAGTTTCTGTCTACCAAATGCATCCATGAGGCACGTACAATATATATATATATTCAAAATGTGACCGCGTGTGTACCATTGGCGAATTCTTTTCCTCCGTCTTCCCTTCTTTGGATCTTTCCTTTTCCTATGTTTCTGACGAAGAGCTCCGCTCGAAACGTTAAACCCTCCTTCTTTCCTTCATGCCTGGGTGTCCATTAATACTATACTTGTTCCACGTCCTCGTGTTGTTGTGTCTTCTCTTTGTTTTTTCATGTTTGGATTAACTATATATATATACTGGATATTAATAGTTATCACCAAGCTAATGTGGCAGTCCAGAAATATAGGACGGATGCTGCCGTCGATTAGCTCCAAGAGGCCTATGCCTCTAGCTAGCTATGTGACACACGAACCTGTGTCCATTATGCCCTTCGAACAGGGCAGGTCAGCCGCTTCCCCTTGCTGGTCAGGCATCTACAGACTAGTTTCATGATATTTGCCCCTTATCAATGCAGAGTCGCCGAAATCAGCAGGCGGCGCTACTGACCGTCTGTTCGAAGGATTATTTACCTAAATTCAGTGGAATACATCCACTGGTTTTCAAAAATAGAAATATTAATATTTCTAAGCCTCTCTAAAGGAGACTACGGCAGCGGTACTGGATATATTTGGTTTTCTTTTTTTATATATAATGAATTAACTGATAAAACTTAGTAAAATTATTCAGAGTTTTATATATAGGGGTTTATTTGTTCATGCTTACTACTTCAGAAATATATGCAATGTTCATTCTATTATCACACATCTTAAATGTATATACATACTAATAACAAGAGTAATCCGACAGCCCCAAACCTCCACCAACGCAACACCAACGTCTTTGTTTCATTTATTTAGCACATGGCTCTTATAGAGAGGGAACAGTAATTATGTTTTTTTTTTCTTCACTATTGTTTTAGGAATCGCCTTTAACACTGGAAAAGAATGGAAGGACTTGAAAAAGTTTACTATTTCAACACTCCGAGATTTAGGAATGGGTAAGAAAAAGCTAGAAGAGCAGATATATTTGGAAATCCAGACTTTAGCCGATGCTTTTCAATCTCACAATGGTAAACCGTTTTCTCTGAAAGATCCGCAGGCACATTTCTCTTTGAGTATTGTGTATTATATAGTATTTGGTGAAAGGTTAGTAAAAGTCAACATAATTGTATGCATTTATTATGGATGTATTGTATATTAGCATGCATGTATACGTGTATATATATATATTATATTATATGATGTTATATCATATATTTCGTAATTAAAGGATCAGATTTGGTGAGCCAGAGTTTCAAGAAATAGCTGATGACTTACGATTTTTCTTCAACAATGTAAGTGCATTTATGCCAGAGAATTTCTTTCCATTCCTGAGATTTTTCCGATGGAATTCTCCCGTAAGTATAAACACTTCCTATTCAAATTTGAATATCATTAAATCAGGTGCTGAACCGAGAAAATATAGCTTCGATAAACTCAAAATTCCATTATACCCTTATTATGAGGACTCAATGAGTCAGAGGAAAATTGCCAGAACAATATAGTACCAGAATTTGCCTTTCATATCATAAAATTATTTCGTACTTAGATGCCTTCGATGCTGATAATTTTCTCAGTTATGTTGATTTACCTTTACATATTTACACCTCACCTGCAAGCTAAGTTTCCTCTATGCCTGATAAAATATCACTAATTCTCCTTGAATTTGGGCCTACGATGAAGACAATAGTAACGTTTGCCAGTAATAAATACCCACATATATAATTATATAATTCATAAGAATTTATACTTACACAAAACAATTTGTTTAGGAAAATATTTTAATTATAAAGACAGTTATGCATGTAAATAATATTCTCTTTTAGAAATGTGGCTAAAGAAAAACGTGGATACAATTTGTGTTAATTAATGAGTATAGCTGATTGATTTGGCTTAGTATAACAATTACGTTTATTTTATTGTCTACAAAATGAGGAAATTCCTTTACAACGGAGAACGTTGATGACTGTAGATGAAAGCAAAATACTATAAAACTTTAAATTGGACACATAGGCCACCGATGCTAATTTTTTTTCACTATAGCTAGAACAAATTATCAAGAACAACAACAAGATCCGAAGTTATATAAAAGAGAAAATCAGGGAACATAAGGAAACATTTAATGTCGGCGACATAAGAGATTTCATTGACGTCTACTTACTCACACTTGAGAAGGAACCAAACAGTGAATCTTTATCTGGTGAGTGACATTAGCTGTTATGCTTCTTTTGCTTCTGTATTTATTTTGGTAGTTTTGACTTTAAGAGTCCCTCCCTGCGTGTGGCATTTATGTATAGTAATGCCCTCTATATAATATAAATAAATATATTTAAGTGAAAAAATTGGTAGATCATTTTCTCTTATGAGGTTTTTCACGCTAAACTACTTGATAAATTCTTATAAAGATTTTATCCTAATTTTAAATTTTAAATTTAACCGGAGTATACTCAGTACTGAATTTTTATTCCGAATAAGCACGTTGTTACCGAAATGCAATTCGAAAAAGCCTGCCATTTACATAGATGTATAAAAGGTGTGCATTTCTATATGCTACGTTGGATACATTGGTTGTTCGCCTGGTATGTTGATTTTGTTCATTCGTTATAAATCTTGAATTATGCATGCACTGAGGAGTAAAAAGTGCATTACTAATTATGAAATCACGGTGGTATGCAGCTAAATTCTGTTTTTAAATGACTTGCTTCGAGAGTTGCATTCGGTACGATGTGTTTATTTATTTTGCTAGTTTTGACTTTAAGAGTCTCTCCTAGCGTGTGGCATATATATATATATATATATATAAATATATATATATATGTATGTATATATATATATAAAGTAAATATGTACTTACATATAAGACCAAAAAGGGTGCGGGCTCGCTATATATATATGTATATGTAAAAAATACAAACTGGGACAAGAACGCAAAACATTTAGAAGACGATACAAAAAACATGGACGGGACATTCGAAGCCTTCAATCTTCAGTCAAGAACCGGATCATCCTCGCAATTTCTCTTCCTCCTCACACGTGACTAACTGACCTTTTCGTTGTCAGCAGCCGTCCAGGCTAGACACATTTTTTTCTCTCTCTGCCCCAAGGCATTTTTCTAACGCGCCAGCTCAAGTTCACACGTCCTGTCGAAAAGACGCCTGTCTGTGACGTCCTATTTTTGTTGTTATTATTTATTATTATCATTATTGTTTTTACGTATTTTCGTATTCTTATTCGTGTTATCATTATTGTTTTTACGTATTTTTGTATTCTTAGTCGTGTAACATCGTCCGTTTTCCCGTCCTTGTTTTGTATACATTCGAGGCTTTCTTCCAAGGAATCTAATGCGCTTGGCTTAGATTTTCCTTTGGGGCTGGCCAGGTCTGAGCAATCTCAAGATTAATCAGCCGAAATTGCGAGAATGATCCAGTTCTTGACTGAAGATTGAAGGCTTCGAATGTCCAGTCCGTATTTTTTGTATCGTCTTCTAAATGTTTTGCGTTCTTGTCCCAGTTTGTATTTTTTTACATACACACACACACACCATATATATATATATAATTAGTGAATGGAAGAAATGGAGTTGAACGAAGATTGTACAGAATTCCTTTTATTACATTCTACACATGTTTCAAAGGCCACAATTTTCCAAATTCTGATTAAATAGGATACCATATTGCAGCTTTCTCTTCAGGAAAAACCAGGAATTAC
>NC_043007.1:16117900-16125400 GCF_006345805.1 Octopus sinensis
ACAAGCATCGTCTTGACATTGGACTTAACTTGACGCGGGTTTTTTTTTGGGGGGGGGGGTGACATCAGATGCTTCTATTGATTTGATAGCTGTTTCGTTTTCGGATCATTGCCGTAGCACAAGCTTTCGTTACCAATGATGACCTACGAAAAAAGGTCCGGATCAATTTCCAACTGACCTTTCAGTTCATGACACGCATTCAGCCGTGACTGCTTTTGATCTTCCGTAAGCAAGCGAGGCACACATTTTGCTGCAACTCTTTTCATTCGCAGTTCCTCGCTCAGAATTCCTGGGTAGGTGCTCCAGGACACACCAATCATATTACAAAGTTCATCAATTCTTTGGTGACGATCCTCCAAGATCAGTTTATGAATTTTCATGATGTTTTCATTCGTTCAGGCGGGCGACGGTCGCCCTGAACGAGGTTGGTCCTCAAGCGACAAAGGGCCATTCTTAAAGTGTGAAAACCAGTCGTAACATTGCGTTTTTCTCATGGCAGCGGTCTTGTAAGCTGTTTGAAGCATGACAACTATTTCGGTCGCCGTTTTTCCCAGCAGAAAACAGAATTTCACGGAAGCACGCCGTTCCTTCATTCCAGCCAACGCAAAAATCGGCGAACAGGGGAGAAGCATTGCAAAACAAAGACGCACCACGTTGTAGCACGACATCAGCTGACGACGCCGGTCGGCAGAGTGATGCTTAAGGGCCTAATCGAGTGGCTTCTAACGGCAGAAGTCTGAACTACAACGGGCTTGTTCTTCGAAGAACGTTTCCGTTTACTTTTTGGCATCCCCTCGTATATGCACAGACGTTTGCACATATTCTGACAGTACATTTGCATATAATGCTTTTTACGGAGACACTTGTTTCCCAGAGAACAAGTTTTCCTGTATCTACCACTACATTTTATACTTTGCTATTTCAGCTTGGTTACAATTTGTCTTATTCCATTTTTTTTCTTCTTAATGGTACTGCCATAGTTATTGTTGTTGTTGTTGTTGTTGTTGTTGTTGTTGTTACATTCCTTATTATCTTCCTTGCTATCCCAAATGCCATTATTATCAGCGTTTTCAGTATTCACATCGGTATTTACATTATGTACGCTAATGCTGATATTATTACTTATATTAGGATTATTTTAACTACTTCGATTATACCTTCCACCACTATTGTTATCCTTGTTTGTGGGACCCCCGTTACCTGGGACCATATTTTTAGTATTCGTTATTGCTTGGTTCAGCTTCCTACCATTAAAGTCTATGAATATGGTATTCCAAGTAATGTGATGAGCTGTAGGACATTTTAACCTTATGTCTATTAAAAATTGTATACTGCGTACTAGATTTAAGAAAATATCTATCCAGTGCGGAGAAAAATTCTCTAATTATTTTTGATGATACATACACCAGATTTTATCGCAATACTCTACCTTTATTAGAACTAGTATCCGATATTGCTATAGCATACGACAGAGTAATGAGAATTCGAATTATATTTTTTATTGACATATTAAATCATCCTTATTTTTATCTTCAGTTTTATTTTCAGTAGCGATTTTTCCCTACTATACAAATACAAATTTAAAACTTTCTTTTCTGTAAATTCAACACTATCGTCTGCATTTACTCTATGTTCACCAGACGTCCTACCTCTATATATTTTGGGGTTTTTATTTTTATTATCTATTCTTAAGTATATACTTAATCTTTTTCGCTATACCCTGCACTAATTAATGCTGCCTGCAGGTGAGTTGAATATTACTTCGTTCGCAGAAACCTTGAAATTGTATTGGATACAATATTTACAAATTTGTTTATAATTGAGTGTGGATGATTTGATGCTTTTGTTGACAAACCTTAGATTTTCAATAAGTTTATGTATGGTGCGTATAAGCCAGTTTTTAAATTACAACAATATCTTCTGACGTACGTAATGTGTATCTAGGAGCGATGACTAAACTCTTGAACACTGAGGTCACATGTGTATTTAACTGTAGAGAATGATATTCGGTCTGAGATATTTAAAGGCCTTTTATGGTGTTATTATCTATAATTTTCTCTTATATTTTCTTTTTTCTGTTTTCAGTTTTAAAATTTCCAAAACACGTAAAACAGTTTATAAATACTTACGTTTTTTTTTCATCTTCGCTATTGTTTCAGGAATATTCTTTAATACAGGAAAAGAATGGAAGGATTTGAAAAAGTTTACTATTTCAACACTGCGGGATTTAGGAATGGGCAAGAAAAAGCTAGAAGAACAGATATACATGGAAACTCAGACTTTAGGCGATGCTTTTCAATCTCACAATGGTAAACCGTTTTCCTTGAAAGACCCGCTGGCACACTTCTCTTTGAGTATTGTGTATTATATAACATTTGGTGAAAGGTTAGTAGAAATCAACACAATAGTATGTATTTATTATGTATCTATTGAATATTAACACACACACATATGTATATATATATATATATATATATATATATATATATATATATATATATATATATATATATATATATATATATATATATTTATATTGTGAAATTTGATTTAATACTAAATTGAATTTTCCCTGTAAGTTTGGAGTTATACTCCCTAATATTATTATTATATACATATATGGAAAAACCAGTCTAGGTAGAAAATGCTAAAATAATTTTATAAAAAACATTTCAGTACTGGTTTCAGTCATTGAGATTTTTTCAACTGTAACAGTCATACAGGTATTTCTTCCAGTTATTTTCTATGTAGAGGGAGAATGGGCACCGCATTTTTCTAGAACCTTACGATAAATACAAATTTGTAGATATCCCTTGACTAGGTTAGCAAAGAAGGGGGCCATTCTCGTACCCATCGCAGTCCCCGATCTGTCGGTAGAAGATGAAAAATACGGCAGCCCATTCTCCCTCTGCATAGAAAATAACTGGAAGAGATACCTGGATGACTGTTTCATTCTTTGGCATGAAAATATAGAGAAACTTAAAGAATTCCAAGCACTTATAAATGGATTTGACGTAAACATTCAATGCATGATGGAATATAACCATCAACGACTTCCTTTTCTCGACATCCTCATTAAGAAATCTGACAACGTAATAGAAACAGGTATATACTATAAGCCTACGGACTCCAAGGAATATCTACCGTTCAACTCATGCCACCCCAGACACACTAGAATGAATATCCTCTTCAACCTAGTAAAATGGATTTGTACTATAGTTTCTAATACAAGCACGAGGGACACACGGCTACATGAACTAAAGGATACAGTCATCACCAGGAACTTCCCACCTTCACTAATTGACATATGCTTTCAACGTGCCCTTCAACTTACATCCAGAATCTCAGACATCCAAATTAACCCTTTCGTTACTGTATTTATTTTGGAATGCACTGTGTTCCTTTCAATTACTTTAAATATAACAAAGACTTTAGTAAAATAACTTAGTTATCATTCAGCTACTATTAAGAACATAAATTGTGACTAAGGTTTGGTGGAAGATTTTGATTCAAAACTTATAAAAACAAGACATTTGTACTCAGAGCCAGAGCCGGTTTCAGCCGGGTTGGTAACGAAAGAAGGATTTACAACCAAAAGCCCTACCATACATCTCCACACACAACCTTCTCAACAATGAAGCCTTCGACACCATCCTTCAAAACATTCTCCTGCTGAAAAAGGACCACAGAATGAACTTAATCCTCCAAACACACACCATCATAAAAAGCAAGAGACAACCCAAATCTATGAAAAGACTCCTAACACGAGCCGAATACGCTCAACAACACAGAAGCCGTCAGTAAAAAGATACGGAAGACCAAACTGCGGGATATGCGTCAATTTAATTGTGGGATCAGAGTTCTCCTTGAAACAGGGACAACGTTTCACAGTGTAAAGTAACTTCACATGTGCTTCGGAGAATCTGATATACGCACTAACTTGCTCTGAGTGTCAAGAACAATACATAGACCAAACAAAAAACAATGTACGTAAAAGAATGGCTCTGCACAGATTCTAGATCAAAATTCCCCAAAACAGAAAAATAGCATTCAGCCAACACATAGACATTTGCACCAATAACGAAAATCCAAGCTTCAGAATTTTTTCCCTCTACCAATTCAGGAACGATACAACCTGTAGCCAACGAATTAGTAAAGAGACTCTCTTTATTACAAAATACAGATCACTTTTGAACGCGTCTACAACAAACGACACATCGACCACAGCCTTAGAATAGCACAAACACACACGCAAATATTAAAATGATACGCTCAAGAGATTCCCAGGAATTCATTAAAACACTCCCAATCACTGCTATAACCCATAACGAATCAATTCTAGGTCATTTGACCATTCAACACCTTACTGCTATCATACTACCTACATTCCTTCTTATCCTCCCTTCTGTTTCTTCTTCTTCCTCATCTTCCTCTCCGCCACCTCCTTCCTAACTTTATCACTGTTGCTGTTTAGAATAACACCTACGCAAATTTTATAAACAAAACATTCAAAAGATATGCTTCAGGTATTCAATCCGTACTACCATCTCAAAGGGGCACGTTTCAGGGCACTTGACTATGTAACATACTATCATCATGGCACTTACGCATTCTTCTTCTTCTTCTGCTTCTTCTTCTTCTTCTTCTTCTTCTTTTTCTTTTTCTTCTTCTTCTTTTTCTTTTCCCCTTCTTCTTCTTCTTTTTCTTTTCCCCTTCTTCTTCTTCTTCTTCTTCTCTCCTTCTTCTTCTCCTTCTTTTTCTTCTTCTTCTTCTTTTTCTTTTTCTTCTTCTTTTTCTTTTCCCCTTCTTCTTCTTTTTCTTTTCCCCTTCTCCCTTTTTTCTTCTTCTTCTTCTTCTCCTTCTTCTCCTATCTTTTTTTCTCCCTCTTCTTTTTCTTCTTCTTCTTCTTCTTCTTCTTTCTTCTTCTTCTTCTTCTTCTTCTCCTTCTTTTTCTTCTTCTTCTTCTTCTTTTTCTTTTCCCCTTCTTCTTCTTTTTCTTTTCCCCTTCTTCTTCTCCTTCTCCTTCTCCTTCTTCTTCTTCTTCTTCTTCTCCTCCTCCTTCCTCTTGTTGTTCTTGTTGTTATTCTTTTTCTTCTTCCCCCTCCTCCTCCTCCTCCTCCCTACCAAGAATTCACAACGACCTCGAACCCACAAGGGTAAACAAGAGACACAGAAACAGGCAGAAATAAGGAAAACGCCCCTTCTATCTGAATACTCTGCAAATATTCTTTTGAAAAACTTTTCTCTTAATTTTTCTAAAACTTAACTGTTTTCCATATTTACAGTTGAAAAAAGTCTCAATAACTAAAACCGGTACTGAAATGTTTTTTTATAAAATTATCTAAGCATTTTCAACCTTGGCTTGTTTTTCCATATATATCAACCTTCTACACACACACACCACACACACACACCACATATATATATATATATGTATATATATACATATATATATATATGTATGTATATGTGTGTATGTGTGTGTGTATATATACATATATGTATATGTGTATGTATGTGTATATATATATATATATATATGTGTGTGTGCATGTGAGTATATATACATATATGTGTGTATGTATGCATTTATGTATGCATGTGTGGGTGTGTATGTATATATATATATATATATATATATATATGTATATGTATGTACACGAGTATATACGTGTCTGCGTGTTGCGCAAGCATATGTATGCACTTAAAGGAATGAAAGCGGGTACATGTGAGTATATGTGATTCTAGGAATAGATATTTTATATAAGCACAGATTTATAGTGGATATATTGATATATTTACACATACCTATTTCTTTACTACCCACAAGGGGCTAAACATAGAGGGGACAAACAACAAACAAAGACAGACATAGGTATTAAGTCGATTATATCGACCCCAGTGCGTAACTGGTACTTAATTTATCGACCCCGAAAGGATGAAAGGCAAAGTCGACCTCGACGGAATTTGAACTCAGAACGTAACGGCAGACGAAATACCACGAAGCATTTCGCCCGGCGTGCAAACGTTTCTGCCAGCTCGCCGCCTTGTATTTACACATACCTGTCTCTGCATTGTACGTGTATATGCGTGTGTGCGTATATATATATATATGTGTGTGTGTGTGTGTGTGTGTGTGTGTGTGTGTGTGTGTGTGTACACTCACATACAATTATGCGCATCTGCAGGCCTGCATACATGCCTCTATGTATGCAAGAATTTTTATATATGTGAAAATTAGATACAAATGAATGTGTATATACCGGAATGCATGTAACATACATGAGTTTTGTATGCATATGTATCTGTTGTTGTGTGTAAATATCTATATACATGTTTAATGCAATGCATGTGTATACATCTTCTACTATTAAGCACTGACCTGTCCTCTAAGCAGCGTAACCTGTACTCCCAAATTCCACCATCTTACTTACACCGTCTCTCTGCCCTTCACTTAGGCTATATCACTACATATATGACACTCCTTTACTCTTTACTCTATCATCTCTTTAAACTCTCATCTCTTTACACTCTCTCTATCACCCTCACTTCCCCATTCTTTCTATCAATTTATCCTGACTGACCACTAACCAGTACACTTTCCCTCTCTTCATTTCTTTATTATCTCTCTCTCTCTCTCTCTCTCTCTCCTCTTTTCTTTTCTTTCTCTCTTTCTTTTTTCTCTTTTCCTGTTTTTGATTTGACCTTATAAACACATTCCCAACTTTTAACTCACTTCAAAGAAACCCTCGATTCAATAACACCGTTTACAAACTCTATGCTAGGAATGACCAATTTTAAACACTGTTGGAACTGCTTAAATAATGGATCTGCAGATACAATATCCCTGCATATCTCACGTCTGTTTTCATTCCTCCTCTTCACTCTCTATTTCATATCTTCTCTACAATACCGGAAACAGCTATAAGACCTTCGCTTTATAAATGTTCTGAAATCTTTCACAGCCTTGGATTTTTATCTCATTCTGTTAATTATATATCGATATATATATATATATATTATATATATATATCTATATATATATATATGAAAAAACAAGTCAAGATAGAAAATGCTAAAATAATTTTATAAAGAACATTTCAGTACCGGTTTCGGTCATTTTGAGACCTTTTCAACTGTAACGATTAAATAATTAAATTTAGAAAAATTAAAAGAACAGTTTTTTTAAAGGAATATTTGTATAGTGTTCAAATATAAGTGGCATTTTCCTTGTTTCTGCCTTTCTCTGTCTCTCTTGTTTTCACTTGTGTATATATATATACATATATATATATATAAGGTGCGTACGGTATTTGAGGACATACGTTAATTTTACTATAACAGCTATTTATCAACTTAATATTTTATATATTTCAGAATTATCAATGGCAGATACATGAGATGAAGAGGCATGCAGTCATCGCGGCTCTAACGGCTGAACATAGCAATTTAGAAATAGCACGATTTTTAAAAGTCGCTACATGCTTCGTCTACAAAATT
>NC_043007.1:16130400-16160400 GCF_006345805.1 Octopus sinensis
TTTGTGACTGTAGTACTGGTTCTAAAGTAGTACTGTGCTACTGGTTCTGAACTTTAGTCCAAACAAAAATCATTAAAAAAGATTAATACCAAATCCATCTTCTGGTTATTTAATCAAATACTATAATCTCACTGACACTGCGGAGTTCCTGAATCAGAACCAACGGAAATATACCCCAAGTACGGATAACACCAGGTATCCCAAACAGTGCCAGTGCTTTACTCAACGCTACAATACACTAATCGATATATGCCTATTAGTCCAAAACAATATACATATATATACTTTACTTAAAAGCAAGAGACATTCAACAAAACCTGTTACTCAGAGTTTCACGTACCAGGTTTTTCTGTTGCTTTTAAATAAAGCATATTACTCTACCCTGGTATTTGAGTACTCTTTTTTTTCACCTTGTTTCACATTTATGTGTTTACTCCGGTATATATGTATATATATATATATATATATATATATATATATATATATATATATATATATATATATATAGTTAATCCAAACAAGAAAACACAAAAAAAACACAGCAACGCGAGGACGTGGAACAAATAAAGTATTATTGGACGCTCAGGAACGAAGGGAAGAAGGAGGGTTTAACGTTTCGAGCGGAGCTCTTCGTCGGAAACAAAGGAGAAGGAAAGATCCCGAGAAGGGAAGACAGAGGAAAAGAAATTGCTGGCGGTGCTCACGAGGTCACATAGGAAGACTTTACGAAAAAAACAAAAGACGAAGACCGGTGGTATACAAAACAAACAGATGTATTAGTATAACGCTCAGGAATAGAAAAAGTCTTTTACGTTTCGAGCCTACGCTCTTCTACAGAAAGGGACACAGAAAAAACAAGGAAAGAAACAAGGAGAGAAAAAAATGTGTGTAGTGGCTAACGATCTATCATATATATACTTAGTATAAGTAACAGATTGTCTCAAGGTCCGAGATTTTCAAGAGTTTACCTTTCATATGTGCCAACGCACGAAATTCTTGAATTTTGAGTCGCCCTGTTACATATGCAAAATATTAATAAAAATGCTAAATATTAATGAACAAATACATATATACTCATATTTTGAGTTCTGTTTTTCCGGTTTGCACCAAAATACCTGTATGCATTTATAAATTTATATATACAACAATAATTATATCGTAATATATCATAATAATAATATATATACTCCGATTAAAGCGACGTTAATCTAAACAATTGACTGAAAAATGATGAGCTAACTCCAGCTAGAATCGAACCTTGCGCATCCGACTAAGCTAGAACTCATAAATTTCAGTAAAATTTTATGTATATATATTCTCTTTTACTCTTTTCTCTTTTTCTTGTTTCAGTCATTTGACTGCGGCCATGCTGGAGCACCACCTTTTTTTAGTCGAGCAAATCGACCCCGGGACTTATTCTTTGTAAGCCCAGTACTTATTCTATCGGTCTCTTTTGCCGAACCGCTATGTGACGGGGACGTAAACACACCAGCATCGGTTGTCAAGCAATGCTAGGGGGACAAACACAGACACACAAACACACATACATATATATATATATATATACATATATACGACAGGTTTCTTTCAGTTTCCGTCTACCAAATCCACTCACAAGGCATTGGTCGGCCCGGGGCTATAGCAGAAGACACTTGCCCAAGATGCCACGCAGTAGGACTGAACCCGGAACCACGTGGTTGGTTAGCAAGCTACTTACCACACAGCCACTCCTGCGCCTATATATACTTAACTATATTGAACTACATATAATACACATAATATTTGTAAACAAACCAGGAAACTGGATAATTTACGAAGAAAAAACAAACTTGTTTACGAATCTAATAATTATTATTACCTATACGGTTCATTATATGCTGGCCACTTGATATGATCGCTATTCTGAATAATGGTCTTATCCTTTATATATACAGGTGCAGGAGTGGCTGTGTGGTAAGTAGCTTGCTAACTAACCACATGGTTCCGGGTTCAGTCGCACTGCGTGGCATCTTGGGCAAGTGTCTTCTGCTATAGCCCCGGGCCGACCAATGCCTTGTGAGTGGATTTGGTAGACGGAAACTGAAAGAAGCCCGTCGTATATATGTATATATATGTGTGTGTGTTTGTGTGTCTGTGTTTGTCCTCCTAGCATTGCTTGACAACCGATGCTGGTGTGTTTACGTCCCCGTCACTTAGCGGTTCGGCAAAAAAGAGACCGATAGAATAAGTACTGGGCTTACAAAGAATAAGTCCCGGGGTCGATTTGCTCGACTAAAGGCGGTGCTGCAGCATGGCCGCAGTCAAATGACTGAAACAAGTAAAAAGAGTAAAAAGAGTATGTGTGTGTGTGTGTGTGTTGTGAATACACACACATATATATACATACATATGTTTCTACAGATTTAAACGTAAATATACTAATTGCTCTCGTATTTCGCTGCCTGAGAACAATTTATTCCCTAAAGATGAGCCAGTTTTCTTGTCTAGATCATTGATTTAGAGCTAGCTTTGGCGGAAGAGACGAAACCAGACCGAAACATTGCAGTGTCGGAAAGTCCCACTTCCACATTGTGAATACACATTCCTCTGAAAGGATGTGTTCTCCGAATCAGAAATACAAGAGATTAGCATAACCATATTCGTATATACGCGAACGTATTAAGAATGACTAGATTACACACACGTGCGCGCGTGCATATATATATATATATATATATAGTTGGGTACAAAAAATTCAGGGTGAATACTTGATAATTGCACACGACTATGAGGATTTGCATCTCCAACGTAAATCGTCTTTTTCCCAAACTTATAATCTAATACATGTCCTTGGAGTAGTAATTGTACGCGGCTGAAGAAGGCTATTGACACACAAATTACATCAATTATGCATTGATATAAACCGTCTAATAAAAACCAGAAACATATGTACCGCTAAATCCTTTGCATCATGTTTTTATTTTGATAAATATATATATATATATATATATATATATATATATATATATATATATATATATATATACCTTCTCTATAATGTTGCCACTTGATTTGAAAATTTTTGTATTAATGGAAAACCTCTATAATTGGCTGATGAGTACTCAGCATCTTAAATATGTTGTAATACTTACAACATTTAATAAAATGATGTAGTACGAAACGATTGTACCAAATTACCGGAGTCATTCTTGTTGCTTATTTTGAGTACATATATATATATATATATATATATGTGTGTGTGTGTGTGTTGTGTGTGTGTGTGTGTGTGTGTGTGGTGTGTGTGTGAACAGGTCGCGGTCTTATAGCGACGAAAATATTTTGACAAATTAAACTTAAATGTTGAAGTGAATCGAACGGCTTTTGTGTGTTTCTTAAATGGCTTACAAACACCTTCCAGGCTGCAATTGTTTTCGTTCCAGCACACGATCTCAGATCAAATCACTTGCTATGCAAGTACACCTCCGTAATATAGTGTTAATGAAATATAGATATTAATTTCAGATCACCGATCTAAATAGACCTGTCACAATGGAAGATAAACGACACTTGACATACGTTGCAGCGACTCTACTTGAAGTCCAGAGAATTGCTCCTGTTGGTAAGCAAGCAGTGACATAACTTTTATTGCTAAAGGGAAGCTATTCCACACGCCATAATTTGTATTTTTTTGCCACAAAATTTGTCCAATAACGAAATGATTTCAGCATAAAGGGGAGAACAAAATAAATCATTACGCATATAATATGGATATCAAATTATTAGGAGCATCAAAGAAGTGAAGTCTATTACAAAGAATTAAGCATTTACATTATATTTGCAGTTTTACATATACAATTTCATATCATCTGAAATCCATATTGTTACATAACAATTTTACATAATTTCAATATTATATTAGGTCAGCTTCCCAAAACGAAACCCAGTTTTACAGCAACATAAACTCATAACCTGGCACTACAATGTTACATCACCAAACATAATACTCTCTTATGACAATAGTAAAACAGTCTACATCAAATTATCATTTCTCTCAACGTAGTTAATATTGAGAAAAATTCTTTTAACAGCTCCACTCACAGTTCCACATGCCTCTGTACTAGACACAACACTGGGAGGTTATGATATTCCAAAAAATACCATTGTTCAATTCAATTTAATGGCTGCTCATTATGATCCGAAGTATTGGGATAAACCAGAGGAATTCCGACCTGAGAGATGGATTGGAGAAAATAATGAGTTAAAGAAAAATGAGGCTTATATGCCTTTCTCTTTGGGTAAGTATAATTAAAATCGATTTTAATTATAGAACAGGCCTATCAGGAGGGAAAACAATAACATCGATCAGGAGGGAAAACAATAACATCTTTTTATTGATGGTGCCTTCTTTTTTATTATCGCAATGTGTCATTTGGAGATTGAGGTATCCTGTTTAAGGATCCCGCGAGGTTAATTTGCTAGGTAAAATGAAAAGTGGAACGGCTATTGGGAGGTAACTTCAGATTTACCTGGGTGCCAGGTTTTCTTTCCCATCCCAGTTTCGAAAAAACCAGATATTTTGATGTGGTGTGAAAGAAAGAAAGTTGTAAATATAGTCGAGCTAACGGTTCCTCACGAAGATAATATGGACGCCGCTCGAGCTCGAAAATTAAACCGTTATGAAAACCTCCTCGAGGAATGTGAAGACGCAGGCTGGAAAGCGGAACATTTTCCTATCGAAGTCGGATGTAGAGGGTTTGTAGGACACAGCGTGAGACGACTGTTGTTATCGTTAGGCCTAACTCATCGTAAAGTCAATACCACCATGACTGATATCCAATCTACAGTGGAGAAGGCTAGCCACTGGATTTGGTTAATAAGAGACGATGAGCGATGGCTAGAAGTATATTGAGTTCTTCATAACCAGCTGATCTAGCAAGCGGGGCCTCATATCAGTGAGGGGTGCCTGTGCGCATTGATGCCGTCGAGAGGTAGGCCCCGAAACGGCGCGCATTCTCTCCTGATGACCCCATACACTTGCTAGCTTCCGATATACGGAGCTTTTAACTGGTAGCACTTGCATGTGCAAGTTGTTTGCAAGACATTTACAGCCTCCAGCTTTGAATCGTTCTTAGGCAGCTGTCACTTGAGGGTAAATAAAATAGCAATAGTCTACTGATTCTCATTAATTCATTATACTTTCTTACAAAAGTTTAGTCTTTTGCTCACCTAAAATTAATCATCATTCTATTAGCAAAACTTTACCTCTTTATGTTATCTTAATTATTGATAAAATTTCTCTTGAAACTTTTGCCTAGGAAATATTTTATAGGTTGAAATATAGCCAGAGCTATAATATTTAAATTTATTCTTTGTATAATAGACAAGTTAATATTTTATTAAAATATAATCTTTATTATATGTTATCACATGGAATTAGGCTATATACTTTATATCTTCTATTTTATTTGTAGGTCCCAGAATATGTGCAGGAATATCACTAGCCAATATTGAAACTTTCATGGCCTTTACAAATATCTTACAAAGATTTAAGCTGGAAAGTCCAGACGAAACACCAATGACAATGGAAGGCAAACAATCAGGAATTACTTATGTTCCAGTAAATGATAATATCCGTGCAATACCACTGTGAGATATATTTGAGGGCACCACTTCACAGTACACTGGCTATACAGTTGAAAGTATATCACCTTGATGTAAAAAAATATCAAATTTCTGTAAAATACTGCTATTTTTTGAAATGGTATTTCACGAAATTACATAAATTTCAGTTCCTTGACCTACACGCTACTGTTACCAATATGTGTGCAGGATTATCTACCCATAAACTTCATAAAATTTAGAGGATAGAAATAGATACGACAACAACTATTCCTACGATAGTTGCAATGTTTAATTTAATCAATAAAGCTCCAGTATTTTATTATTTTCTTTGAGTCACAATTTTCTTTATTAACCTAATTTCAGACTTTGATATAAATCGTTGAAATGCACAACAAAAGGGTTTCTATTCTTTTATTTTTGAAAAGGGTTCAGCAACATGGGACTGGATTGTGCTGCCTTGAGGGTCCTGCTGGAACGAGAATGACATTCCTTATAAGTATTTTGTTTACCAAAGTATGTCAACATAAAACCAAAACTATTTTTGTTCCTATTTTAGGTAATACAGTTACAGACCTTCCTGGGTCTGTGATTGTTTTATCTGTTTTCAAGTTTCAGCAAACTTATCATAAATTGATTCACTGCATTGTATTGCAAAATTACCAGGTATTAGAAAACAGGACGAAGCTTCTTAGATGCTCGGTGGTTGTCTGGAGCGAACGTACGATGACAGCGAACATGCTCTGTAAATCATGGAGAGAATACTGCAGCACTTGCACGACAGTAAAAACTCAATGATAAAGCGGAATAGTAGTGATGTTTTCATGTGTCCCCTGTCGAACCCTGTCACTAATTCCCAAATGAACAAAACATGACGAGACCCATGCAGCCTTTAATCGACATCGCTTTGGACAAAATTTATAACAGTTTGCAAATATAGATTCTATACATTCAGAGATCAGTTGTCAGGTCTGTGAGTAAGAAAATGTTACAAGTAAGTAAGAGAGAGATTTCCTTCCGGCTGTTATTGAATCGTGGACATAACACCTATAAGGAGAGTGTTTAAGATAGTAGGTGAATAGATGTCTTTCCAGCTTGCAACATCATTATCTCAACACACCTGTGCGTCTGTGCCGTGAGCTCAACATCAGCAACTGGTCGCCATGGCAGGCACTGCCAAAAATAGTCATGGCTACAAAACAATTCTTCAATCAAGAAGAATAGTTCGCTATCCTGCTGAAGAATTTCTTTACTGCAGACTCCTGTTAAAGAGAAAACTATCAGGTTCCTCAGTAATGCTGCTTCTCAGTTTAGCCACGGTTAAGCAATCGCACAATAACACTGAAAACAAAGAATCATATGCCACAGGCAATAATGCATAATGTTTCTAACACGAATCGTTTTCGTTTTTGTATGTGACTTCCATTGTGTAGTTTCGTATAAGCTTGAGGCTATGCTTTCTTTGTTGATTTTTCCGTTGCCTTTTTTTCTGATTTTTACGTTTGAAACAAATCTTTAGGCGTGTCTTCAGGTTCTTCTAGCTGCTGTGTCCGACATTGTGTTGACCAACTCCACTTGTTACTTCCGAGGCTATTTTGAACTACAAGTAACAATGAAAGTGCCTATTTGTCACAAATATCAATACAAGTGTGGAGGCGCAATGGCCCAGTGGTTAGGGCAGCGGACTCGCAGTCGTAGGATCGCGGTTTCGATTCCCAGACCGGGCGTTGTGAGTGTTTATTGAACAAAAACACCTAAACTCCACGAAGCTCCGGCAGGGGGTGGTGGCGATCCCTGCTGTACACTTTCGCCACAATTTTCTCTCACTCTTTCTTCTGTTGGCCTGCTCGCTTAGCCAGCGGGGTGGTATCATTTGAAGGCTAAAACAATGTGAAGCGCATTGTGGCCAGCGATGTGTAACAACATCTGATAGCCTGGTCGGTCACGGTGATCACGATGATAAATACAAGTAATGTATAACGAAACACGTCTTTTACACGAGGTCAGCTGGTAACTGATAATCTCGCTTGTTCTCACCAAGGAAAGATAAAACCTGCGGAGTAACCAGATTATTTACACAACGAGGCTTACACTGTATGCTTATTTTTAAAAAAAAACTGTGTCTTACAATTGAAATTACAAAAGTACTGTGTTGGGATTATGAATTAACTAACAATATTATAAGTGCACAGATTATTGAAGGAAACGTCTACGGCTTAACTGAACTATTATGTATAGAAGAAAATCATTCTAAAAATGCCATCTTAAAAATGGCGCAAACACTGACCAGTGAAGGCAGGTAAAGTATATTTAAAAGAAGACAGACAGGCAAAGAGATAAGTAGAGAGACAGACAGACAGACACACAGACAAGCAGACAAACAGACAGATAGAAAAACAGATAAGTAAATATGTTTCTTTATTAGCCACACAGGGCTGAACACAGACGGTACAAATTACAAAGAAGTGGGGTAGGTTTTTTGATCAAAAGGGATCGTAAAAAGGTAAGAGAAAAACGATCAATACGGATCGTATATCACAGAAATGTCATGATGTAAAGTATAAAGGGGGAAGCAGATAAGGTTTATCCGTGGAAAGAAAAGCCTACGGAAAAGACCACGGTACTTCGGTCAAAGATAAGTAATAGATAGATAGATAGATAGATAGATAGATAGATAGATAGATAGATAGATAGATAGACAGATACATACATACATACATACATACATACATACATACTTACATACATACATACATACATACATACATACATACATACATACATACATACATACATACATACATACAGGCATACATATATCTTTATCTTCGATGATTTATATGAAAGTAAAATGAAGGAAGAAAAACTAGGTTGATAAATAAAACTGTAACACAAGAAATATAATACAATATTAAAGCTTTATTGACAAAGTCAGGCATTAATATTACCATAGCTGTCGCTGTTCTGTCTGTTTCTATCATCTAAATTTTACGAAGTATATGAGAAGGTATTACTACACAGATATTATCATGTATCTTCTAGGTGAATATAATACCACCATGAAATCTTGACTTAAATGAACGGTTCTTGTGTTTGACTGCCTCAAAGTAGCATACTTTCTACGGTATACCCAGTGTATCCTATAGAGGTGCTTTCAAACATACAAGACAAATGGATCTTACAGTGGTATTGCACGGATATTATTCTTCACTGGAACGTAAGTAATTCCTGATTGTCTGCCTTCCATTGTCATTGGTGTTTCGTCTGGACTTTCCAATCTAAATTTTTGTAAGATGTTTGAAAAAGCTATGAAAGATTCAATATTGACTAGTGATACTCCTGCACATATTCTGGGGCCTACAAATAATACAGATGATTTAAATTAAATATTATAATTACATGTGATATAATAGAATAGAGTCATGAAATTTTAATAAAATATAATTAAATAATTAGCTTGCCAATTAAATATCGAGTAAATTTAAATAGAAAAATCTTATAAAATTTCGGTGACCAAAATATTTTTGAAGGATTTTTTTATAAGTAAATAAGATTGCATAAAGAGGTAAAGTTTTGCGAATAGAATGCAGGTTCATTTTAAGGGAATAAAATACCAAAGAAGCAAAATAGTATTACTATTTGCTTTATTGACCCCGAAGTAGTGAATGCTTACAATTGTCAAAGCAAGGCTTGGACTAGGACGATGTAGTTAAACAGACATGTATTTACACTTGTACTTTATAGTCCTTTGCACATATCAAGCTAACAGATAATGCTTTGGCTTTTATACAGACCGGACTGAGCGATATTTTATTGAGTGTTCAACCTATTAGATACAATATTCAAATCCATATGGAGGCACATGGCCTAGTGGTTAGAGCAGTGGACTCGCGGTCGAGGGATCGCGGATTCGAATCCCAGACCGGGCGATGTGTGTGTTTATGAGCGAAATACCTAAGCTCCACGCGGCTCCGGCAGAAGGTAATGATGAACTTCTGCTGACTCTTTCGCCACAACATTTTATCATTATTTCCTCCTGCATCTTGCAGCTCACCTGCGACGGACCGGCGTTCCGTCCAGGTGGGGAACCTATACGCCAAGGAAACTGGGAAACTGGCCCTATGAGCCAAGCATGGCTTGAAAAGGACTATCCAAATCTCCTTCAAGTGATACACTGCAAAGGTAACATTGAATAATATTATTGTTACTACTTCCAAATCGAGATGGTAACAGCTGAAATACTTTTGAACATAGGTCAACTCTATCATTAAAATCTATTTACAATACTTACCCAAAGAGAAAGGCATATAAGCCTCATTTTTCTTTAACTCATTATTTTCATCAATCCATCTCTCAGGTCGGAATTCCTCTGGTTTATCCCAATACTTCGGATCGTAATGAGCAGCCATTAACATGAATTGAACAATGGTATTTTTTGGAATATCATAACCTCCTAGTTTTGTGTCTATCGTAGAGGCATGTGGAGCAGTGAGTGGAGCTGTTAAAAGATTTTTTCTCAACGTTAACAATGTAGAGATAAGTGATAACTTGAAACAGACTGTTTTACAATTGCCATAAGACAGTAAATTTGGTGATGTAACACTGGTGTGTCGAGTCATGAGATTTTGCTTACGCAATACTGTCGCAGTAAAATTGGGTTTCTTGTTAGGAAGCATTCAATTGATGTAATATTGTAATGTAGCAACATGAGTTTGAGCTGATATAATATGATGCCACAACTCATTTTAGCCTGCATTGATATAACATAAATGTTTACTTCTTTCAAATATTCTTGCCCTATGCTTTTTTTTTTTGTCAATATTGAACATATGTAGAACTTCATTTAATTATGGACGGAAATATTTTGATATCTATAACATTTTTATACTGTTTTCTACAAATCCTTTTGTGAAAGAAAATCACTAATTATAAGATGTGAAATATATTTTTGCTTTAACTATACGATTTATGTCACTGCTTGCTTACCAACTGGAGCCATTCTCTGGGCCTCAAGTAGCGTTGCTGCAACGTATGTCATGTGTCTTTTGTCTTCCATTGTGATAGGCCTGTTCAGATTTGTGACCTGAAATAGATAATCCATTACAATGGAGTTATATATATATATCACGTGACCACGTGACCGACCAGACCATCAGATGTTGTTACACATCGCTGGTCACAATGCGTTCGCATTGTTTTAGCCTTCGAATGACGCCACCCCGCTGGCTAAGCGAGCAGGCCAACAGAAGAAAGAGTGGGAGAAAGAGTGGTGAAAGAGTACAGCAGGGATCACCACCATCCCCTGCCGGAGCGTCGTGGAGCTTTTAGGTGTTTTCGCTCAATAAACACTCACAACGCCCGGTCTGGGAATCGAAACCGCGATTCTGCGACCGCGAGTCCACTGCCCTATATATATATATATATATATATATATATATATGCAAAATATATGCAATAAGCAGTAAAAGAAAAAAAATGAGAGAAAATAGAAGGAACCTGGTTTAACCAGAACTCATTAGCTTGGTGCTTAAAAGAAGGGAGAGAGTATTTCCGTTTTCGAACACTACTGCAAATGTAATTAGCATGTACAACATAAACCTGCCTCTAAGAAACAGAGATATCCCTACACCTATATCGTAAAAAGTAATTGTAGGAATTAGAAGTTCAGAATCAAATGGGATGGAAGCACTCCGTCGGTTACGACGACGAGGGTTCCCGTTGATCCGAATCAACGGAACAGCCTGCTTGTGAAATTAACGTGTAAGTGGCTGAGCACTCCACAGACACGTGTACCCTTAACGTAGTTCTCGCGGATATTCAGCGTGACACAGAGAGTGACAAAGCCGGCCCTTTGAAATACGGGTACAACAGAAACAGGAAGTAAGGGTGAGAGAAAGTTGTGGTGAAAGGGTACAGCAGGGATCACCACCATCCCCTGCCGGAGCCTCGTGGAGCTTTTAGGTGTTTTCGCTCAATAAACACTCACAACGCCCGGTCTGGGAATCGAAACCGCGATCCTATGACCGCGAGTCCGCTGCCCTAACCACTGGGCCATTGCGCCTCCACTCAGAATCAAATAGTGACCAACTGTTTCATGTTGACGTAGGAATCTTCTATTTATATTTTGTACGTTTTGTTTGGCGGCTCGTCTCTTTTGAGTGGTGATGCGTATTTAGATTTGTGGAAGTTTGTCGCCATTTTTATTTGTTAATGTTGGTGTTTTAAGTGATATATATTCGTGTACGTTCGTGTCTGTGCTTTAGTTTGGACAGCAAAGATTTTTTGACCGTGTAAAACAGATGTACACGGTTAGTATCTAATAGTAATTTCACTCAATAAAGGTAGGTGTAATTCGAGATAAATTTAAATTAACTACTAAGTTAGAGATCATAGGAGTTATTGAGGTTGAGAGGTGGGATTGTTATTAGGGGCAGATAATGAATTGAGGGACACTGTGTTTGATTGAAAGATTAATGCATGTGTGGTGGGGTACCTGCGTTGAGATAAGGATTTATTGTGCCGGAAAGTTGGACAAAATATACACACGTACACACACATTCACTGCCAAACATACAGAGCCACATAAGAAATCAATGCACACACAAACTCAAACACCGGCCCTGATTTTATTCCTTCCTACCCTCAAATATTGCACCATGATCTAGCTCCTATACTTATCGAAATCCTTAATTTGTTTCTCTCGATGAGACGCTTCCCTGGGGTTTTTTTAAATGCGCTAATTTGTGTTCTATCCCCCAAGAAAGGCAATTGTTTTAAGTCTGACAACTATCGTCCTGTACACTCTTAATGCATCTACAACAATGACGGCAGCCATGAACTATGCTTTCTTCCAAAATATTAAATCTTTGTCTCCCTGATGAGCACACGTACGGTTTTCGTAAAGCCAGATTTCCTGGTGACCTACTCTCTGCTGTCACCCGTCAGACAAATTTGTAGGAAGCAATGTTGTTACCCTCGACATCAGCAAAGATTCTAAGTGTACCTAACGCGTAAATCCCTTTCTGAAATTGTCTGAATTCCCTTGTTTAGCGCACTACACACCGTCGTCTGTTGTAACACCATAGTGTTGTATATGTAATTCTTATTCTTCTGTAGACATTTTCATCGACACGTAGCCCTGATTCCTAATAGCAGATTTTTTTGTTTGTTTGTTCCTCCTCAAGCCATGTCTGGCTCATTAGGGCCGGTTTCTTTGGCGTATGGGTTCCCCACTTGGACGGGACGCCGGTCCATCGCAGGTGAGCCGCAAGATGCAGGAGGAAAGAGTGAGAGAAAGTTGTGGCGATAGAGTCTGCAAAAGTTCGCCATTACCTTCTGCCGGAGCTGCGTGGAGCTGAGGTGCTTCGCTCATAAACACACACATCGCCCGGTCTGAGATTCGAACCCTCGATCCCTCGACCGCGAGTCCGCTGCTCTAACAAATAGGCCATGTGCCTCCACAATAGCAGATTTGCATTGCCATGACAAACAGAGACATCATTTGACGTCTATAATTACATAATGTATCCATGAATGGCGGTTGTTCTGCACCATGAAGAGATCATTCACTAACATCGCGCAATACATTTATAACAATGTCTTTTCCATCTCGGAATTTCTAAGCGGCATCTCACACCTACTTCACACACTCGTTTCCGTTTCACATGATATGTGTGTGTGTGTCTGAACTCTACTTCCACGATTTCATTGCTTACGTCAGCTTAGAGATTATTTAGCTGGATATCAACAGTATTAAATTCACCAATCTACAACAGTCATTAAAATGTATTCCTTCCCCGCTGAGCATCTAATGAAAAGGAAAAGCTATCTACAAAATAGCTACCTACAACAAGAACTGAATACAGTAGTACAGTGGTAGCTAAAAATGTTTCATTTTTTAATCTATTGCTTGTTTCAGTCATGAGACTGCAGCCGTGATGGCACACAGCCTTGAAGAGTTTTCAGACAAACGAATCGATTCAGTACTTTTTTAAAACCTGAAACATACTCTGTCGGTCTTTATAGCCGAATCATTAATTTACGAGGAGTTAAACAACCCAATATCAACTGTGAAACGGTGATGGGAAACAGACAGAGATACAGACAGACACACACACACACACATACACATATATATATATAAATATATATATAATTCCAAGAAAGTTAGAGGTTGTGAATCCAACCAACTAAGGGATAATATCTATCCAATATACTGCTGGTAGAATACCCAATTATTAATACACAAGTGTTTTGTTTTATTGCATTGCAATTACATTACCGAGTGTACTAAATGGGTGACGATAAAGAGTTATTTTACCATTAATATATAGAGCAATAAGAAAATGGAGGGTATCAATAGGTGGTATTCATCAACTTTTATGTATACATATGTAAATTGTTATAACTGTCCTTTTAGTAAATAAATAAATTGACATAATATAATGTCTAAAAGTCGATGAATATCACCTATTGATCACCTCCATTTTCTTATTGCTCTCTCTCTCTCTCTCTCTCTCTATATATATATATATATATATATATATATTATATATATATATATATATATATATATATATATATATACGATGGGGTTATTTTTAGTTTTCGTATACTAATTCCACTGACAAGGCTTTGGTCGTCCCGAGGCTTTAGTAGAAGAAACTTTCTCAGGGTGCCACGCAGAAGGACTGAACCCGGAACCATATGGTTATGAAGTAAACTTCTTACCACACAGCCACACCTGCACCTATCCCCTTTAGGAATCTGTTTGTAGGTAGTGCGCTTAAACGTTTGAAGTTAAGAACCAGTATTACGATCACAACATAGACATCGGACATCGGAGACCCCCTTCGGTCACGACACAGACCATGGGATTGCACCTAGAAAGTTACCCTCCTAGACACAAGTCCGGGCGAGGTTGTTTATGGAAGACCAGCAGTCGCCCATGCATACCATGCTCTCCACGCCACCAGTGTTATCCAAGGAACAGACAAAGGTCGATACAGCTTGGCACCAGTGACGTCGCAACTCATTTCTACAGCTGAGTGAACTGGAGCAACGTGAAATAAAGTGCCTTGCTCAAGAACACAACATGCAGCCCGGTCCGGGATTCGAGCTCACAACCTCACGGTCGTAAGCTCGACGCTCTAACCACTGAGCCATGCGCCTTCACAACATAATTGTTAAAATACTAATCGCCTGAGCTTATGGAACTGAAAGAAATATTTTAATAAAAAGAAAATACATGGGACATACAAAGGAAAGAATCTGATAAGTTACCTTCTGAATTTCTTCTCGGCATTTTTCCTGTATGTCTGGATATTTCGCCATGTAGAGAAAAACCCAGCTAAGACTTGTAGCTGTTGTGTCTGTTCCAGCCACAAAAATATCGATAATCGTCCGAAACATATTCACTTCTACAAAAGCAGAAGGTAATTCGAATTAAGTCGTTTAATAATTGTTTATAACGGTATTAAATAGAAAATGATTGCAAAACAACCGAGGCAAAAAATATATAGCTAATTGATAATTAAAAATAAATGTAAATTAAAACAGGCATGGGACTGCAGTTTTTACCCGAAATGTGAAAGCACTCCGTCGGTTACGACGACGAGGGTTCCGGTTGATCCAAATCAACGGAACAGCCTGCTCGTGAAATTAACGTGTAAGTGGCTGAGCACTCCACAGACACGTGTACCCTTAACATAGTTCTCGGGGATATTCAGCGTGACACAGAGAGTGACAAGGCCGGCCCCTTGAAATACAGGTACAAAAGAAACAGGAAGTAAGAGTGAGAGAAAGTTGTGGTGAAAGAGTACAGCAGGGATCACCACCATCCCCTTCCGGAGCCTCGTGGAGATTTTAGGTGTTTTCGCTCAATAAAAACTCACAACGCCCGGTCTGGGAATCGAAACCGCGATCGTATGACCGCGAGTCCGCTGCCCTAACCACTGGGCCATTGCGCCTCCACTTACCCGAAATAACATCTATCATACATGTAGTCTGTTAAAAGCACATTGCATCAGAGAGAGAGAGAGAGAGGGAGGGAGAGAGAGATAGAGAGAGAGGGAGGGAGAGAGAGAGAGATAGAGAGAGAGAGAGACGAAATATCATCCCGGTAGCGACTACAAGAACGCTAGACGCATTTCTTAGGGAAGCCACCGTCGAAACGATTTACCGTTTCACTCCGATAATATCATCAAAAAGTAGAAGGGGACAAACAAGGATAGACAAATGAACTAATTCGATTACATCGACCCCAGTGCATAACTGATACTTATTTAATCGACCCCGAAAGGATGAAAGGCAAAGTTAACCTCGACGGAATTTGAACTCAGAACGTAGCGGCAGACGAAATACCTATTTCTTTACTACCCACAAGGGGTTAAACACAGAGGAGACAAACAAGGACAGACAAACGGATTAAGTCGATTATATCGACCCCAGTGTTTCACTGGTACTTATTCAATCGACCCCGAAAGGATGAAAGGCCACGTCGACCTCGGCGGAATTTGAATTCAGAACGTAGCGGCAGCATTTCGCCCGGTGTGCTAACGTTTCTGCCAGCTCGCCGCCTTATATGTATGAAATATATATAAGTATGCAATATATATGTATGAAACAAATTCTATTTTCAAAACTTATATGTAATATCTTGAAAGCAACAAGAGAAACATAACAGTTCATGTAACTCACCAGATAAAGATTCACTGTTTGGTTCCTTCTCAAGTGTGAGTAAGTAGACGTCAATGAAATCTCTTATATCGTCACCATTGTATGTTTCCTTATGTTCCCTGATTTTCTCTTTTATGTAGCTTCGGATTTTTCTGTCGTTCTTGAGAATTTGTTCAATCTATAGTGAAAAAATTGTAGAGGCGCGTGGTTTAGTGGTTACGGTGTCAGCATCATGTTCGTAAGATTGTGGTTTCGATTCCCGGACCGAGCTTCGCGTTGTGTTCTTGAGCAAAACACTTCATTCCACGTTGCTCCAGTCCACTCAGCCAGCAAAAATAAGTAACGCTGCGATGGACTGGCGTCCCGTCCAGCTGGGGAACACATACGCCACAGAAACCGGGCCCATGAGCCTAGCTAGGCTTTAAAAGGGCGCATTTATTTATTATTATAGTGAAAAAATTAGCATCGGTGGCCTGTGTACCCAACTGGAATGCGTGGAGGCGCAATGGCCCAGTGGTTAGGGTAGCGGACTCGCGCTCATAGGATCGTGGTTTCGATTCCCAGACCGGGCGTTGTGAGTGTTTATTGAGCGAAAACACCTAAAAGCTCCACGAGGCTCCGGCAGGGGATGGTGGTGATCCCTGCTGTACTCTTTCACCACAACTTTCTCTCACTCTTACTTCCTGTTTCTGTTGTACCTGTATTTCAAAGGGCCGGCCTTGTCACTCTCTGTGTCACGCTGAATATCCGCGAGAACTACGTTAAGGGTACACGTGTCTGTGGAGTGCTCAGTCACTTACACGTTAATTTCACGAGCAGGCTGTTCCGTTGATTCGGATCAACTGGGACCCTCGTCGTCGTAACTGACGGAGTGCTTCCAGTCCATTAAATCATAATAGATGGTGGCCAACTGGCAGAATTGTTAGTGCACCAGGAAAAATGCTTAACACCATATCGTCTGTCTTCACATTTAAATGTGGCTGAGGTTGACTTTGCCTTTCATTCTTTCGGGGTCGATAAAATAAGTACCAGTTGAATACTGGAGGCAATGTAATCAATTCATTTCTTTTCCTGAACTAGCTAGTCTTGTGCCAAAATTTGAAATCAGTATCAAATATATATAAAAAAAAAATTTTGCATGGAGGAGAGTTGTGAAAATGAAAAGTTAAATCAAGATAACTGAGAAAAATTTTGACATCGAAAGCGTTTAAATAGGAAAGAATTTTATTACGTGAAAAGCAAATTCAGGTATCGTCTCGATCCGACAATTTTCTCCTAAATCATTGAATGTCACCACAAGACTATGACAAAATTTGGGGTTTGGCGAACCTATATTTTCTGGGTTCAAATCATGATTCAATAAAATTCAGAATTCAAATGTTTATACTTACGGGAGAATTCCATCGAAAAAATCTCAGGAATGGAAAGAAATTCTCTGGTATAAATGCACTACTATTCTTGAAGAAGAATCTTAAGTTTTCAACAATTTCCTGAAACTCAAGTTCACCAAATCTGATCCTTCAATTGCAAAACATACAATATATATTAGTAGCATAATGCTTTTAATAGAAAGAGAAAAGTGTAATTTTAATAGAAATTGGAGCTAATCAGCGACAGCTTTAGTCTTATATTTAGACTGCCATATTAGTATGGCGATAACTATTAGTGTAAGTTTAGGTATGTATCTATTTTACCAGAAAAATATTTCAAATATGAAATGTTTGCAAAAGAAAGCACCACAAATAACGAGCTATAAATGAATCATTTAAATTTAGCAAAGCTATTTTTCTACATACTCCACATCCGTACGACACTAAGTATTAGGTCCCGAGTTCAATCCCACTGCAAAGTATATTGGATAAGCGTAATTTTCTATATTCTGGGGCCGATCCATATCTTGTAGGTGAAATAGATTTGACGGAACTTGTGGAGATGAATGCCAAATGAAATTTAATTGTACAATTTTGTTATACACTTTGACACCCTGATTTAACATGAAAATTACAATAAGCATGCACGTGTGAATGGAATATCAACTACTTACACACTAATTCAATGAGAAGGTAATCCACTTGTATATAAATATTCAGAATGTTTATTGCCGAAGCAGAGGAAGAACCACCCATCCACATGCAATAATTCCCTCGACTATCGCGAGTGTTATATTCCAAAACCACCTACAGACATAATTAAAATCTAAAAAATTATAAATACCTATCGGCCGCAGAAACCTGCGATATACTGAGAAGTCCGCGATATAAATTTACATATATTAGCCAGAAAAATCCGCGATGTACTGAGTGCGTGATAGGTGAACCGCGATATGGCGAGGGATAACTGTATTCATAAAGATATACCCACATGTGTATTACATATATATATGAAGTGTTGAATGCTACTAACCTTTCACCAAATATTATATAGTATACAATACTCAAAGAGAAGTATGCCAAAGGGTCGCCCAAGGAAAACGGTTTGCCATTGTGAGATTGAAAAACTTTGCATAATCTCTGGGTTTCCAAATATATTTGGTCTTCTAGCTTTCTCTTGCCCATTCCTAAATCACGGAATGTTGCGTAAAGAAACTTTTTCAAGTCCTTCCATTCTTTTCCAGTGTTAAAGAAAATACCTGAAACAATAATGAAGGCACAAAAGAAAAAATAGCTTTGAAGATATTTTCATTCTTTTTATTTGGAAAATTTAAAATTGAAAAAAAAAAAAAACAGAAAACATAAATAAATTCTAAATAACAACACTATCAAATGTGGTGGATGAGTATTAGGTCATTTTTTTACATAAAATATACAGATTATATCTTTTTGTTTACTCATTACAAAGATCTTAAAATTTCTAGTCAGAGGTTATATTTCCATGGCACAAATTGAGATAAATAAATTAATTAATCACGGTATGATATACTTTACGTTGAAAATTCCTATCTCTAACTTTAGTTGAAGCATAGGATGCCAACCAGAGATATGGAAAATGTCCACAACGAGTGAAGGAAAAGGAAAGAAGGAAAATTGCAGTATGAGCTTAACGGAAAAACAGCGATGAATCTGACACTAATCCGTATTTGCCTACCACAACTATTTCTTCCAGTGTCAGTAGCGGTCAAACTATGACTACCCTTTACAAAACATAGAACAAGAAATACAGGAAGAAAGGAGACCGTATCTTTCAGCCTAAACGAAGCAGGACGAGGTACGAGATAAAGTGTTGCACAGTGGCACGAAATGCTAAGCGGAAGGAAATAGTAACGGTAAAATGCTTGAACAGCTTTCGTTGAAAGACATAGCAGAGAATGTATTACAGACCGAGCTGAAAAAGTGTGACCCATAAAAGACCCGAGAAGGGAAAAGGGGATAAAAAAAGTATCAAGAAAACTGGGAAAATGTAGAGTTGCATTCTGGATAAGTTGTGAATATCGGTATGAAGAGGAGAAAAACGAAGCGAAGACATTTATTAAGGTAAGATGGTGACTTGCCTTGTTTTCGGGATAATAGCTTCGTCATGTAGATCCAGTAGGGTCTTCCTTTGAATTCCTCTCCTTTCTTTACTAATCCTTCTAAAATCCATTCTGTTTTGCATACAGTCACCAGAGTGTCAGAACCAAGTTTGAGTTTGAAAATATCTCCATATTGTTTTCGAAAATCTTTCATCTTCGAGCAAAGATCTGTGGTTGTGATCATCTGAGGTAGATTTCCAATTATTGGAAATGAAGTGGGACCCGGAGGTAAATTGTAGTTGTACTTTTTACGCGTCATAAACCAGCGTACGAGCAACAGAGTGACTAATCCAAACAAGAAACTTTGTATATTAATAGTTTCTATAGCATATGATGGACAAATATCCATAACCCTATGTTGTTACTGCAGTTATGTGTTCGTATTTAAAGCTTGAAATATATTCCACTCAGCTCCCAGAGTTCTTAAAGATAAGGGTTGTTAAAATCCGCTGCATACAATTAGAAGTCAGCCAAATCTTATAAATGGTATTTTAACGAGATTACTCTTTATATATATATATTAGTCTGCTTCTTTTAATTAATGTGTGAGCACTTGGCTTCAGTATGTATTGCAGTTAATGTCGTTATAACATGTATTTAATTTCTCTAAAATAGGTTATCAATCCATTAAGATCACCATGTTATTACTTGTTAGCCATGGGTTGTTGTAGTTGTTGTTATTGTTGTTGAGTAACTCCAAGTCGATCAAACAGATTTAAGACAGGTAAGTAGTCAGTCGAAATGTGATATACTGCATATTATACGTCACTGGACTGGGTAGGTCCAGTGGTGAATTAATCTAGTAGCAATAATATATTGTACTGATCGTGCATTTTCAATTACTTCACATTAACTATGTGAACTCTGTCAGTTCTAAATCAATGATTCTGCACATGCTCCATTACAATAGTACTATTATTGCCTTCAACATTTAGGAATGGCTAAAAGTTGATCGAATGGTGGAAATATTTCCGAGATCCAATACACTTTAAATTAGAGGTTCTCAACAATTTGTCAATATACAGTGTACATATAAAAATTAGAGATAGAGTCCATCCAATTATGTTTATTAAAAAAAGTGTTGATTTTCATATACAAATAAATTGAATTATATATATATATATTATATATATATATATATATATATATATAAAGGGGTGACACAAAATCGGAAAATACTGCAAAACATCCAGACAGATGATACAAAAAAGTACAAGAAGAAACAAGGACGGGTCACTCGGAGTTTTCTTCCCTCAGTCGAGTTCTAGATTGTCTTTGCAATTTCGGCAGGTTATGCGCGAAACTGCTCCAATCTGGAAAGCGCCACGGAAAAAACTATGCTAAGAGCACTAGATTCCTTCGAAGAAACCAGCGAATGTATACGAAAACAAGGAGGGGAAAAAACGAGAAATGGTACACAAATACAAATGCCAATAACAGGACATTAACAACAGGTGTCTTTCGACTAAGGACGAATTAAATTAAGCTGGTGTGTGTGGAAGTGAAGCCTTATGGCAGGGACATATGAGATGACACGCATGGGGAGGAATATAGATGTTGCACGGATGGTAGTCGAACCAAGAAAGAAAGGTCTGGCTTGGCCGAACACCCGTCACGTGGAGAGAGAGGAGAGAGGCGGAGGCAGAGGGATAGAAAAATTAGAGAGGGACGAGAAAAAATCATTCAGTCATTCAGCGTCACTACTAGAAAGTAAACGTGTCCGCTTTATGTTGTTTTTCGGTGGCACAAAATCACTCTAGTCACTGGAAATATTTAATAGTAATATATCTTCATTTGTATCTGTATATATAAAAGGCAGGTTGTGTGTGCATGTGTGTGTGTGTGTGTACGTGAATGTAGTTTATGCACATCCACAAATTAACACGCATGTCGCTCAAATTTTAGGAGGAACTTCGTCACGATCCTAGCTGTATTTTCGTCAAATTATTTTCCCCCGAGGCACCAACGAATAGCGGTGAAAATAATTTTGAACCATAACTTCTAACAATTTTCAAGTCGGAGAAATACACCATCATTTGCAAATATGAGTTAAGTCCCCTTCTTTGGAGGGTGTAAAGAGAAGGAGAGAAAAAGAGAGAGAGACAACAGATTTTTAAAATTTCGTCTTTTTAGTGAGTGATTGACAGGCAAAAACAGACAGACATGGGTTATATATGTATGTGTGAATGGCTTCAGTCACACACACACACGAACATGTATCCGTACAAAACACATGTATGCAATGTGTGTGTATGTATGTTGCCCGTATATATATATATATATATATATATATATATATCATTATTATTATTATTATTATTATTATTATTATTATTATTATTAATATTATTATGTAAAGGTGGCAAGCTGTCAGAATTGTTAGTACGCTGGACGAAATGCTTAGTGGTATTTCGTCTGCTGCTAAGTTCTAAGTTCAAATTATACCGAGGTCGACTTTGCCTTTCATCCTTTGTGAGTCAATAAAACAAGTACGATTGATAGTTGTACTAAATAAGTCGAATATATCGACCCATCTCTTCCCCCGATATTGCTGACCTTGGGCCAAAATTTGAAACCATTATTATAGTTAATATTATTAGGTGGTGAACTGAAGAATCGTCAATGCGTCGGACAAAATTCTTAGCAGCTTTATTCCGGATCTTTAAGTTCTGTGTTCAACTACCAGCAAAGTTGACGTTGCCTTTCATCCTTTCGGGGTCGATAAAATACTAGTTATGTAGTGGATTCGATGTAATAGACTATCCCACTACTAAAATTGACGGCCTTACGCCAAAATTCGAAAGAATAACTTTCACGTGATTGGTGTTTTCTGTTTCACCATAATTGTGGCCTAGAATGAGGACCAGTTTGTTCCTTTTGTGGAAGAGTATTATTTTTTTCATATCTATGTTAGATTTACTGAGGTCTTTTCTGTATTGTGTCTCATCCCAGGTTAAGATTAAGGTTTTCAAAGTTCCTTCTCAAATGTTTTGTCATTGTTCTCATGGCTCCAATAACAACCGTCATTCACATGACCATGTTTCTCCCAGCACTTGAGGATTTTCAACTTTAAGTCGGTATAATGTAAGGATTATAGGGCTCTACTTTTTTTATTCTAGTGTCAAATGGACATGCCACGTGAATTACATTACGTAGTTTCTTATAGTATAGTCTCGAAAGAGCTGTTCTTCACTCCTGCTCCAGAGCGTGGGCTACGGGGTTACTCCGAAAAGCTCTATCTACGACGATTTCATCTCAATCGAAGGAGGGCTTTCTCCGTCCGGGTTGCGGATCCGAGGAATAAGCTGCCGGACGAGATAGTGAAGATGCCGACGTCCGCTCGGTTCAAAGTCTCTCTTGACCACAAATGGCCTGAACTCTTTGTATGACCACCTTCACTGTACATAACTCCCTGTTCCCCCTACATTGACTTGCTTTTGCTTTTTGAGCCAATAAAAATTGAATTGAATTGAATAGAATTGAATAGTCGACGACTATATATTACAACATCTGGTCCGTCGTGTTCAGTTCTCTCGATTTATTTGAGAAGAAATGTCCAACAACTTTACTTGAACATTATAATAGTTTTCGTAAGGTATAAGGCGCTCACCAACATGTATTTACAGGCTGCTCTGTTAACTCTATACCGAAAGATTCAGTTGTTATTGATATTTTTGTGATTTTTGTTGGGGAGAACAGAATTAATATTCTATTTCTATGAACCGAGCTTTGATCATTACCATGGTGAAAATTTCCAGTACATTAATATATGTGTTACAGATCAATGAAGTTTTACAAGTTATACCGATGTTGAGGCCTTTCAACATTTTTTGTAATTCTTGATGTGACTGGTTCGTTCATTAATTTTCGGAGGAGTCGAAGTAAACTTTGACCTCTAGCAAAGTTCTGCGCATAAAACAATTTGTAATCTGATCAGTTTGTGAAATCAAAAAAAATTTCTATTAAGTTCTCTATTGAATTTTTTCTAATAAAAATCTTTTGAATTCTTTTAAGCACAGCACTTAATACTTGGGCTACAAGAACAGGTTTTCTTTATGCAGTTTTAACTACCAAAATATGTTTGGCAAATGCATTTCTGCGCTGTTATTCGTGGTTTAAAATCCACTAAGAAACAGCGGGAAGAAGTGATAGCCATAACATAAACAAATGGTTCACAATGTATTTTCAGATACGAAGATAAAATACAAAGAGCAAAAAAGAAAATGAAAATAATCAATCCTAGAGACAAAGTTCATCTTAATCACTATTTTACAATACAAAATTAAAAGAATATAATGTTAAGTGGCATTTCTTTTCTCATTCTTATTGTTACTTTGTGATTATAAAATTTTGCCTTGAAATTCCCCCTTGTAAAAGCCACATATTTTTAGTTACAGCTGCATTTCTGCTGCTGATAGAAATCACAGTAGTTTCATAGATGATGGCCTCACTCAAACAGGCACCGTTAATCGGGCGCTTGTTTTTTATGTCTGCACACTATGCCATGCAGTTTTATGAGTAATTATTTTCTTGAAATTAGGTGTCGAACTAAAAACATCTTTACTGTTCATATTAATCTGTCAAATGTAATGCTTGTTTGTTCACGATATTTTGAATTATTCAGGTTTAAGAGAAGTGCCCACAATATTTGTTTGTAACTTTGTAAATTTGCCACATGCTGATTTTAAATTTTCTCAGTGGGTGCCTTATATGCAAATATTTATGTAATTTTAGCTGATATTGCTGACTAAACTTGACTTTTATGGGCAGGTAAATTTAATTAACAGGTGTAAAAGCAATAACATTATGGATATACACTAAAATTGAAATTCTTAATGCATCTTACCTGTTTGATTTCTTACTAAAATTATCCTAGATAGCAACCGACAAATATTTTGTCAATTTTCAAGATGATGTACATTAATTTGAATTAATTAAAATACAGGTATAATCAATACAAGATTTTATTCTTTCGGTAAATATTTCGTACCTCGGTATGGAATAATTTTTTCCACAGTTTTTTCGGGTGCATTCAAAGTATCTGACCTCCAAACCGCCGCAAGCCACTTTTTTCCGGAAAAGAAAGTAGGGGGAGGGGTAGTGGGGACCTGGAGGTCTCCCACCAAGTGAGTTTTTGTTTCGCGGCTCTTTTTCTTTTCCAGGTTATTTCGCATAATTTCAATGAATGTGACATCGAAATCACGTGTAAACGGCTCATTTTTCCAGCAAAGGACAATTTGGCTGCTATTTCTAGCATGCTCTGCTACCACATAACAGCTATTTGCGTTCACACCGAAATATTTACCACCATTTTTCCTTCCGTTAATTTTTTCCGCTTTATGGAAGTCAATATTCTCTCTGTTGACATCCACCTCAGTTAATTTTGCTTTTCTCCCTGTTCTGTACTTTCTGGAAGAAAAGCCTTCACATTATCTCAAAACTACGAGAATTCCCTAACGTGATTTGATTATTTTTTTAAAGGTTTCGTAGGGGAATTAGATACAACGGTTTTGGCCGGTTTAAACACTAAAGGGTTAAAAAGTGCCAAAACTATAAAGTCAGCTTCTTCGATTTTGCATTAGAGTTAAAAAGTGCTGATCTTATAGTTGTAAATTTTATTGGGACTAAAAAAGGTTGATTTCATAGTTTTAGCCCTTTTTTAGGTTTTTAAAAGCTTTTAGAGCCAGAAAAGGGTAAAAACACTAAAATGAAACACAATTAAACTAAAAAAATAGTTTATTGATAAAGTGGTTGTAAAAGTGAAAATAAAAAAAAATGAAAGACACGATATGTACATAATTTAATTTAAATCACCTATTTCTTTACTACCCACCAGGGGCTAAACACAGAGAGGACAAACAAGGACAGACAAACAGATTAAGTCGATTATATCGACGCCAGTGCGTAACTGGTACTTATTTAATCGACCCCAAAAGGATGAAAGACAAAGTCGACCTTGACGGAATTTGAACTCAGACCGTAGTGGCAGACGAAATACCTATTTCTTTACTACCCACAAGGGGCTAAATACAGAGAGGACAAACAAGGACAGACAGACGGATTAAGTCGATTATATCAACCCCAGTGCGTAACTGGTACTTATTTAATCGACCCCGAAAGAATGAAAGGCAAAGTCGACCTCGGTGGAATTTGAATTCAGAACGTAACGGCAGACGAAATACGGCTACGCATTTCGCCGGCGTGCTAACGTTTCTGCCATCTCGCCGCCTTAATGACGCGTACATTATCAAATATGCTAAGACAACCTGAAACCAATAGAAACTTTTAAACGCTCACCAGTTTTTATGAAATTTGTGGGTTAACGGACTTGATTAAATGTAGCGGAAGTTAATTAGTCTAATAATGATTTTCAAAGTTTACTTAAATGTTAAATCGTTATAGAAAATATTAAATTCGTTAATTAATGATAAACGGATGAACGAGCTAACACTCAGCTCTGTATTTATACATATACATACAAACATATATATATATATTATATATATATATATTATATATATATATAGAGAGAGAGAGAGAGAGAGAGAGAGAGAGAGAGAGTGAGAGAGAGAGAGAGAGAGAGAGAGAGAGAGAGAGAGATAGATAGATAGATAGATAGATAGATTATATATATATATAGATAGATATATAGATATATATATATATATTATATATATATATATACATACAAATACGTATATACATGCACACACGCATACATACTAGATTTATATATATACATCGATGCAATGACCCATATTTTACCATCAAAACACTCAACACTAAATGATACCAATGACCTTCAAATTAAAATTCTGTCAACGAGACTTTAACTTGACTCCATAACCTTTCTCATCCTTATTAATTGTCAAATCATCATTCTTCGGCATAAACATGTTTATACCCTTACAGTCTTTATGATAATAAATCTTTCATGACAAATCTAACGAACACACATGCCACCAGTGTTAACAGATAAAAACGAAGAAATATTATTGAAAATTCATATTTAAAAATGTATCCATTTCACACCATAAAGCCTAGATACAAGCAAGCCAAATCTACACTCGATAGGTAAAATATCAATCGTACGCACGTATGAAGACTCCCAATCCGTGATGGAACTGCTGACTATTGTGAAGTATTAAATCTTCCAATTTCCACAATAATTCTTCACACTAGAAGCACATAAAACTGTCACTTATTTAGTGACATCTTACTTATGCTTCTACATATACATAAGTACATACACATAGACACACAGACATTCCCTAACACGTGTTTGGGTATATATGTGAGTATGTGCATATATGCAAGTATATTCATATATATAGGGAGAGTTTACGAAAAAAACAAAAGACGAAGACAGGTGGTGTACAAAACAAACAGATGTATTAGTATAACGCTCAGGAATGGAAAAAGTCTTTTACGTTTCGAGCCTACGCTCTTCTACAGAAAGGGACACAGAAAAAACAAGGAGCGAAAAAAAATGTGTGTACTGGCTAACGATCTATCATATATATATTCATATATACATATATATATATATGTGTGTGCACACACACACACACACACACACACGCGCGCACACACATACACACACACATACACACACACATGTAAATGTTGAACGATGAAAATGAGTGTTCAACACCGAATTGGTGCATATGATTTCTTTAGTCGTGAATTAAGGCTATCATTGGTTTCATGTTAAGAAAAGTAGGAATATATCCTGATGTATTAACAATTTTTAAAGCCGATCACATAGAGGAAGTTGTTCGCTTCCATTTTGGAAAATACAGTCACGTTTATTTCGCTGAGATTCTCGTGAATTCTCGTGAATAAAAACCAATGAATAAAGGACGTTTCACTCGAGTGGATTCTTTTAAATGTTTGTCTCCTTTGGATTTTTCGTTTGGGCAAACTCTTGTATGGTCAATTTGTTTGCATTATTTTCTTTTCGTTCTGGTTGTGGTATTCTTATACTTGTGTGCTAAGGTAGTCCATCATTGAGGAGTATTTCTTCTGTTCGAGGAATCTGTGTGCTATGTATTTTTAGATTCCACTTTCAGGAATGGTCTATCCTGGTGAGATTACAGACGCGGATGGTGGCTCTTCTTTGAAGTATTTGAGTGCAGAATATTGTTTGTGTATGCAGGGAGAGGAGGTGGAAAAAATCATTACATTGAACTTCAAAGGAAAACATAACTGTCGTTGCATTAATTCTTATTGTGAAGGCATTCAGATTTGTCACTTGAAAACACACCATACTTCACTGCATACACCAGTATGACCAGTAGTTCCCGATATTTATATGTCCAGCCAGAAAATGGACAAACATATCCAGTAAGTCCAACAATCCCAAGTAATTTTCATTATGTCGAGGGCCAACAATTTCTTCACGACCACAGAGAAAACTATTAAAATCTTTATAACAATAAACAAAACGAGATTTGTAATCACTGCATCGCACTAATTATTTTTATTAATTCATTGAGTAAAAGACTGAATTAAAATACATTTTTATTATAGAAGATATTTTGAATCATAGATTAAATCCGAATATTGATTCCCCTGTTAGTATTATACCTTTGAGGGGATCACGACCAAATAAAGAGAAAGACTCTTGAACTGCAAAATTCTTGAACCAAAACAGTTATTTTATCAATTTATAATTCGCATAGACACACGTACAGTATTTTGATAAAATGTTGAGAATTGAGATGAAAAACAAAGCCAACCTCGGCAGCATTTGAACTCAAAAGATGAAGCCGGAAGTAATATTGCTAAACATTTTGTCCGGCGTGAAAGCGATTCTGCCAGCACATCCTCTTTGCGATAGCAATATAATAATAAAACATGCACAAAATCACTGATTTGGAATCGATAGATTTCTCATATTTAATGTGAGGTCTTTAAAAATGCGGGACCTATAAAATATAGTATTGCAACAAATTTAGTCTGACACGGGACCTCCCAAATTTCCTCACATATGATACACATTATGCCAAACTGCTTGTCTGTGTTCTGTCTGTTTAATCAAGGCTGGCTTGGGACTGTATAGCACCAACAAAAAGTTATTGTAAACAAGTTGTTAAATGTTGATATTAATAGATTGGTAACCTTTTCTAGTTAAACTGAAAATGTGAGAACAAGATGACTGTCAGTAATTTCCAGTGAACTTAGTACTCATGCACTTGGAAAAAAGCGACCTCGATTATAGGAATATTCGTTGCAAGCTAAACTGCTAACCTACTTATTTTCGGTTGACTTAGAGCATATTTATATCATGTTATCTGCACAAATTTGTGTACAGGAAGTAAAGCACAATCGTCCTAAAGAAAACTAGGCTCTTAGCGAAAATATAAATACACTATTGCAGCAATAACGTAGGAATATGGATGTTTCAGCATCGTATTTTGTAGACGTTATTAATTTACAAAGTCTTCTGATTGGATTAATCACTTTATTACTTGTACGATGGCTTATAACTAGATCGAAATATAATTACAATTTACCCCCGGGCCCAATAGCCTTTCCAATTATTGGAAATATTCCTCAGATGGCTACAACCACAGATATTAATTTAAAGATGAAGGAACTTCGAAAACAATATGGAGATATTTTCAGACTCAAATTTGGTTCTGAAACCCTGGTGATTGTATGCAAAACGGAATGGATTTTAGAAGGATTGGTAAAGAAAGGAGAGGAATTCAAAGGAAGACCCTTCTGGATGTACGTACCACAGAGATTAATCCAAAAGAAAGGTCAGTCATTTATTTATGTCAACAAATGTCATCGCTTTCATTTCCTCCCCATTGCATTTTTCCCCGTTCCCACAACACAGAACTCAATTCTGCCTCTACATTCCCCTATTTTTTGTTTGACGATTTTACTCTGTGTTTCTTTGTTTCTTATCTCGGGGTCTCATTGGTCGAACAACTACCTACTCCATCTGTTCACTCTTTTCCTAGTTTTTCAAGGAAAATTGTGCAAGCATATTACCACTATATATTTCATTCCTCTTAGCGATATTTCTGACTTATAATTCGCTGTATTGTTACTTTTAGACCGGAATATCACCGATTTACTTTGATGATTTATGATCTGTTTTGCAAAAACCTTTTCGCCGTCACGCCTTGAAAGCTATCCACAAAACTGGTGGAATTAATGATACAATCGCTGGTTTCTTAATCTCGTTAATAATTCAGTAGTGG
>NC_043007.1:16165400-16190400 GCF_006345805.1 Octopus sinensis
TGAGGGAATGATACAACAGCACGGAAGACCGTCCACGTAATAGCTGATCGAGGGTTATCACGACACGTCAAGATGCCACCATTTTTTTCTGGTATTGTACCTCCTTCAAAATTTCATGAATTTTCTATTCTCAATGATATTATACAGATCCTCTTCAAACGGCTCCAAGTGTCAGTTAGGTGGGGGTGGGATCCTCAGAAATTTAAATTCACGCTTAAGCATTTGTATGGAGAATGGAGACTCCACTATTCAGGTGTAGTGCCAGGGATGAGGGCGCGGGTAAGAGGGGAGATACTCACAAGTCTCCAGCTATCAGAATGTTTTATGAACCGGATCCCATCGGTTGGAAGGATTTGCTTCCTGAATGCTGAATCCGCTTAAACAATATCTTCTGACGAACGTCAGGTGCATCTGAGAGCGATGACTAAACTCTTGGACTTTGAGGTCACAAGAATAATTAATGAACTGCTGGAGAGATTGAAATTTGGCCCCATATTAAAAGCCTTTTATAGTATTATTATTTATAATTTTCTCTTAAATTTCTTTATATTTTTCAGTATTAAACTTTACCAAGCACGTAAAACACTGCATGAGTACTTTTTTCCTTTCTTTCTTTTCATCTTTACTATTGTTTTAGGAGTTTCTTTTAACACTGGAAAAGAATGGAAGGACTTGAAAAAGTTTACAATTTCAACACTCCGAGATTTAGGAATGGGCAAAAAAAAGCTAGAAGAGCATATATATTTGGAAACCCAGTCCTTAACCGATGCTTTTCAATCTCACAATGGTAAACCGTTTTCCTTGAAAGACCCGCTGGCACACTTCTCTTTGAGTATTGTGTATTATATAATATTTGATGAAAGGTGAGTTGAAATCAATAGATACAGCATGCATTTATTATGCACGTATTGTACATTAGCATGTATCCATACATATGTGTGTGCGCGTGTGTGTGTTTGTGTGTGTTGCGTGTGTGTGTGATTGTGTGTGTGTGTGTGTAGGACTTTTCTCAAACTGTTTTTCTTCTGAAGATGAGCCCTTGCGCCTGAAATATAAAGCCTTTTAAAAACTGTCTGCATTATAAAAAAAATAAAATGCCGATTTTCTTCCAGAATTAGCCAAAAAAAAAACATTTTATCATTAATTAAAAACTGAGGGTAGCAAGAATATTCATAGAAAGATTCTTTTTTTAGTGCTGATTGAGTTCCGCTTCTGCGCGGTAGATTCGAAAAATTAGAACCTATAGAAACGTGGCGGGTTATTTATCGCTCTGTGCCTATGTGTTCAGTTCTGGCAACCTACTGAAGAAGCAGCGCCAGATATAGGCTGAAATTATTTTATTTCAGTCTGTTATTAAGTCTGCAGAAACCTTGCAGAGTCTACGATAATAAGGTAAAAGGTTTTATTTTCCAATCACTTTCGGAATTACAACAATTGGTGGCTTGGAGTTTTTACTGCTCTTTCTAGCGAGTCAGATATCCTATTCTTCGGGTATCTCTTTTGTGTTTGAACGTACACTGTATTCTTCTTTGAATAATATAGTCTATTGACTAATTTTTTCTTTCTCACTAGACCACTGGTAACTAAGAATCTTTCTATGAATATTCTTGCTACCTTAAGTTTTAAATTAATGATAGAATAATATATATATATATATATATATATATATATATATATATATATATATATATATATGTCAAAAATAAGCAACAAGAATGACTCCGGTGATTTGGTACAATTGTTTCGTACTACAACATTTTATTAAAAGCTGTAAGTATTACAGCAGATTTAAGATACTGAGTACTCTTCAGCCAATTTATATAGGTTTTCCAATAATATAAAGCTTTCAAATCAAGTAGTAACATTTTAGAGAAGGTAAATATACAGATACATCTTTATCTGTATATTTACCTTCTCTAAAATGTTACTACTTGATTTGAAAGCTTTTATATTATTGGAAAACCTATATAAATTGGCTGTAGAGTACTCAGCATCTTAAATCTGCTGGAATACTTACAGCTTTTAATAAAATGTTGTAGTACGAAACAATTGTACCAAATCATTCTTGTTGCTTATTTTTTATTATAATCACCCCGCAAATATTTATGGGTAACACCATACAAAATTCTGGTGCATCTAAATTAAGGACCATATTCATTTGAATCTAAATTGTTGCTGATATATATATATATATATATATATATATATAGAGAGAGAGAGAGAGAGAGAGAGAGGAGAGAGAGAAATATGTATACACAAGCATGACTGTGTTGTAACCACATGATTCCTGATTCAGTTCCAGTGTGGCACCTTGTACAAGTGTCTTCTACCATAGCCCTGGGCGGACCAAAGCCTTGGGAATGGATTTGGTTGTCGGAAATTGAAAGCCCGTCGTATATGTATGTGTGCGTGTGTGTGTGTGTGTGTGTGTGTGTGTGTGTGTGTGTGTATATATATATATATATATCTTTGTGTGTGTCTTTGTGTTTGTATTTTCCCCATCAGCGCTTGGCAACCGGTGTTGGCGTGTTTACGCCCCCTAGCAGTTCGGCAAAATAAATTGACTGAATAAGTATTTGGCTTCAAAATAAGTCCTGTAGTCAAATTGTTCGATTGAATTCCTTCAAGGTGGTGCTCCAGTATGGCCACGGTTAAATGACTGAAACAAGTATAAGATTATATTATATTGTATTATATTATTTTATAAAATATCATGAAATATTATATTGTTACGGTATATTATATATTTTGTAATTGAAGGATCAGATTTGGTGAACCTGAGTTTCAGGAAATAGTTGATGACTTAAGATTTTTCTTCAGCAGCATAAATGCATTTATGCCAGAGAATTTCTTTCCATTCTTGAGATTTGTCCTATGGAATTCTCCCGTAAGTATAAACACTTCATATTGAAATTTGAATAATATTACATCAAGTTTTAAACCCAGAAAATATAGTTTTGCCAAACTCAAAATTCTATCATGACCTTATTGTGCCTGCTCAATGATTTAGGAGAAAATTGCCAGATCAATATAGTACCAGAATGTGTCTTCTAGTAATAAAATTAAATTCGTATTTAAACGCTTTCGATGTTGATAATAATCTTAGTTATGTTGCTACCTTTACATTTTTACACTTCTCCATGCTAAGTTTCTTCTATGATAATTCAACTTGTCTAATATAAATCATTATTTCTTGAATGAAGTTGGGCCTACAATGAAAACACATATTTACATATATATATATATATATATATAAGAATTTTTTGCGTAATGAGATAAAAAAAACCAAGGCTGTGTGGATATGAAAACATTTATAGATAGAAGGTCCTACAACTGTTTCCAGGATATTTATTAATTACATATCCCTTCAGCGGAGACTGTGTGAGAGGATGGTTAAGTAATAATTAATTTAGATAGGATACAAAATAGAGAGTGAGGTGGAGGAAAGAAAATAGATGTGAGATATGTGGGGATATTGAATTTGTAGATCCATTTTTTAGGCAGAACTAATATGAATTACATATACGTATTATTTATTATTTTACACATTACTTAATCATCGTTATATGTTTTATCTTATATTTAATCTTTCTATATTATATAATTTACTAGATTGTATAATTTAATTTTTCATTATTGAATTGATAAAAGGTTGGGTTTTTTTCTAATTTATATATGTATATTATATTTTGTGAAATTTCATTTAGCATTTCTAAAATGAATTTTTCCCTGTAAGTTTGGAATAATATTCCCTCATATTATTATTATATATATTAAAAAAATCATATTAGTTTATACTTCCACAAAGCAATTTGTTTAGAAAAAGCTTTTTAGTTATAATGTCAGCTCTGTGCGTAAATAATATAGTCTTTTAGAAACGTGGCATAAGAAAATTGTGGATACAATTTGTGTTAATTAATGAGTATAGCTGATTGATTTGTCTTGGCATAACAATTACATTTATTTGATTGACTTCAAAAAGAGGAAACTTGAGTCCAGCGGTGAACGTTGATGAATCTAGATGGAAACAAAATAGTATAAAATATTTAATTGGACCCATGGGACACTGATGCTATTCTTTTTTACTATAGCTAGAGGAACTTATCAAGAACAACAAAAAGATCCGAAGTTATATAAAAGAGAAAATCAGGCAACATAAGGAAACGTTTAATGCTGATTACATAAGAGATTTCATTGACGTCTACTTACTCACACTTGAGAAGGAACCGAACAGCGAATCTTTATCTGGTGAGTTACAAGAACTGTTATGTTTTATTTGTTTCCTTCAAGATATTACATATAAGTTTTGAAAATAGAATATTATTTCATACAAAGAATGAGAATCTTACAATAATTCTACTTATTGTGTTACTTAACCCGTCAATAACGCTTTCACATAATTAGATAGTGATTAGATGCTGACTGGATACTCTTTACTCTTTTACTCTTTTTGACTGCGGCCATGCTGGAACACCACCTTTAGTCGAGCAAATCGACACCAGGACTTATTCTTTGGAAGCCTAGTACTTATTCTATCGGTTCTCTTTTGCCGAACCGCTAAGTAAATGGGACGTAAACATACCACCATCGGTTTTCAAGCGATGTTGGTGGGGGGGGACAAACACAGACACACAAACATATACACACACATACATATATACATATATACGACGGGTTTCCTTCAGTTTCCGTCTACCAAAACCACTCACAAGGCTTTGGTCGGCCCGAGGCTATAGTAGAAGACACTTGCCCAAGGTGCCACGCAGTGTGAAGGAACCCGAACCATGTGGTTGGTAAGCAAGCTACTTACCACACAGCCACTCCTGCGCCTAGTGAAAGTGTTTTATTTTTATTTGAACTAAGTTTTTTATATCATTTATCACTTAACGCATTCGCATAAATGCAATTCCGTGAAATATTCAAGCTTATTTACGTGACATATATATGCAGTTCAACTAAAGGTTGCATCATATGTACGACGATATTTTATTTTTTTATTTGTTTATGGGAAGAAAAATGGAAAAAATAAGAGTGAATATTTATTTTATGAGTGTTGTGGATTAAGTCTATAAAACTATGCATGAATATGTAAAATATATATATATATATATATATACAAAATGAGAAAATGGAGAAATATATCTAAATCAATCATCAACTATCAAATAATACCGAATCATAGATTCGGTATTATCTGATAGTTGATAATTGATTTAGATATATTTCTCCATTTTCTCATTTTGTATTATTAATTTACGGTAAAAATAATTTTACCTTTGCCCACCTAATACAATAAATAAATTAATTGCATCGCAATTTTTAACATTTATGTATTAGCTTTGTTGGGTACTTCTCTAGCAGTATATTGGATATATGTTATCCCATGGAGGGTTGAATTTACAACCCCTATCTCATTTTATATAATATATCTATCTAGATATATATATAATATATATATATATTATATATATATATATATATATATATATATATATATATAAAGTGTATTAATTAATCATCGTATTCCACTTTCTTTCACTTCTCAGTGAGTAGCAGATGAGCAATTGTCTTTCCATACAGACACAACACAGGCTACGCTTTCAAGAGTTTTGGATGTTGTCAGAAAAAACCCAATACGTTTACCATTAATTCCGTGAAATATTCACGGGACCCGCTAGTATTACATAAATATTAGGAGTGGTTGTGTGTTAAGCAGCTTACTTTCAAACCATATGGTTCTGGGTTCAATCCCACTATGTGGCACCTTGAGTATGTGTTTCCGACCAAAGCTTTGTGGGTGGATTTGGTAGACGGAAACTGAAAGAAACCCGTCGTATATATATATAGAATAAATACACGCACGCACATATATGTATGCATGTAATGTATGCATGAATGTATGTATGTATGTATGTATGTATGTATGTATGTATGTGTGTGTGTGTGTGTGTATGTATGTATGTATGTATGTATGTATGTATGTATGTATGTATGTATGTATGTATGTATGTATTTGTGTGTTGCCCCACCATCACGGCGACAATGCGCCCTGTCACCGACCGCTCCTCATACGTGAGTTTCTCGCCAAAGACAACATGTTATCGCTTCAGCACCCGCCCTGTTCACCGGATTTATCACCAATCGGCTTCCATCACTTCCCTAATATGAAAAAACAGCTCAAAGGTCACCGTTCTAACACCGTTCTCGAGATCCAGAGCGAATCGCAGAAGGTCCTAGACTCGCTTACGGAAAACGACTTCTAAGCCGGATTCCAAAAGTCGTGGAGACACTGGAACCGATGGATTGCTACCACAAGATGGTTGTTTCAAAGGAGATCATGTTAAAACTTAGTAAATAAATTACTTTGTATTAATTACTTTGCATTAATAAATTACTTTGTATTAAACATAACTAGTTCGCAAACCTTTTGGTACTATTTCGTACACACATACATACATACATACATACATCCATACATACATACATACATACATACATACATACATACATACGTACGTACGTACGTACATACATGTATTCTTACATACATGCATACATACGTACATACATACATACATACATACATACATACATGCATTCATACATACATACATACATACATTCATACATACATACATACATAATACATACATGTATACATGCATGCATTCATACATAGATACACACATACATACATACATACATTCAAACATTCATACATACATACATACATACATACATACATAAATACATACATACAAACAAACATTCATACATATACTTTATATTGTTTCGTTTTACACAGTTATGAAGTTAATTCTAATTATTTTACCTGTTGTTGCAGAAGAGAATATTTTCCAGGCGATTGTTGATCTTATTATGGCTGGAACAGACACAACAGCTACAGTTCTTAACTGGGCTTTTGTTCATATGGCCAAATACCCTGATATACAGAACAAATGTCGAGCAGAAATTGAAAAGGTAAAATATCATATTAGTTCATTAATATGTCCTGTTTATTTTTCATTTTTATTTAAAATATTTCAATCCGTGCTCTGCGATTGCCTAGTATCTTAACATTTATGCTGTCTGTAACCGCACTGGATATAAGCGGATTACGGAAGGAAATAGGAGTAGGCGTGGCTGTGTGTTAAGAAGTTTATTTCCTAACCATACACTTACTCTTTTACTTGTTTCAGTCATTTGACTGTGGCCGTGCTGGAGCACCGCCTTTTAGTCGAGCACATCTTTTTGTGATGGACCCCAGGACTTATTCTTTGTAATCCTAGTACTTATTTTATCGATCTCTTTTTCCAAAACGCTAAGTAACGGGGACGTAAACACACCACCATATGTTGTCAAGTGATGTTGGGGTGACAAACACAACCATAAACACACACATACATATATATATATATATATATATATATATATAATATATTTATTTTTATTTATGATTTGGTTTATGTCTATCATTGTTTTGAATTACATAATAGTGGATTTTCTCTAATTTATATATATATATGCATATATCCATACATACATATGTGTATATTATATATATATATATATATATATATATATATATATATATATTATATATAAAAAAACCCATGGCACCTTGAACAAGTGTCTTCTACTATAGCCTCGGATCGACGAAAGCCTTGTGAGTGGATTTAGTAGACAGAAACTGAAAGAAGCCCATCATATATATATATATAGGAGAAGACACTTGTTCAAGGTGCCATGCGGAAGGACTGAACCCTTAACCGCGTGCTTAAGAAGCAAGTATGTGTGTGAGTGCATGTGTGTGTGTGCGTGTGCATGTGTGCTTTTGTGTGTGCATAGGGTGCATCTGTGTTTGTGTTTGCCTCCCCGATACCACCACTTAATGGCTGGTATTGGTTTGTTTGCGTCTTCCTCTTAGCAGTTCGGCAAAGGTGATTAGCCTCAGCTCTATGACTGAAACAAGTAAAAGATAAAAGTTATGAATAATAATCTGTAAGTTGACGTCAACAATGAAATCTTAGAAGTGGCCTTCACATACACATACACACACGCACACGCACTCCCCCTCCCCCCCCACACACACATGCACACACGCACACGCACCCATACACACGCACACACACAAACACACATACACACGCACGCACGCACAGACGCATACACAAAGGCACATTCAGAGAAACACGAACGATTTCAAGTGCTATAAAAGAAACAGCATTGTAAAATGTCCGAATTAAGTTTTGCCATCTTGTGTGAGATCTACGCATGTTAAATGGCGTCATTAAAACTAGAGAATTCTGATAGGTCAAGGTTTGCGTGCCTTTTGCTGGGAATGGTTGCTGCAGTAATTCGTATACTGTTACAAGCTGTTGATAGTGCCAGCAACTGCAATAATGATAGAAGCTTTATATTCGACAGCACGAAGCTGGTTATGGTTTTTCAGCTTCAACATATATATATATGCATATATGTGTGTCTATCCATCTACATATCTGTTTATCTAGATAGATAGATAGATAGATAGATAGATAGATAGATAGATAGATAGATAGATAGATAGATAGATAGATATATAATAGATAATAGATAATAGATAGATAGATAGATATATAGATAGATAGATATAGATAGATAGATAGATATAGATAAGGATATAGATAGATAGATAGATAGATAGATGATAGATATGGAATAGAGAATAGAATAGAGAGCCACTTTAGAAATAACAGGAGTGCTGCGGGGCAACGGTTGCTAAAAATAGAGAGGTTGCCTTTGTCAGCCTTAGGTTCAGTTGCATTTATTAGGAATAGAACACACTTTAGCGTTTTTTTCAAAAGTCAGGGGAGCTTCCTGTAGAGAAAAACAGACTGAATAGAGTGATGATATAGGAGATAGCTGTTGGTGCAAATTTTGAGGATAGGAATGATTAACATCAGGACCGGCGCTTGTATTTGAGTATGCATTAATTTCCTATGTGAAGGTATGTGTGTCTGTAACGCGGCGAGCTGGCAGAAACGTTAGCACCCCGGGCGAAATACGTAGCCGTATTTCGTCTGCCGCTACGTTCTGAGTTCGAATTCCGTCGAGGTCGACTTTGCTGTTCACCCTTTCGGGGTCGATTAAATAAGTACCAGTTATGCACTGGGGTCGATATAATCGACTTAATCCGCTTCTCTGTCCTTGTTTGTCCCCTCTATGCTTAGCCCCTTGTGGGTAGTAAAGAAATAGGTATGTGCGTCTGTGGTTCTGTGTGTGTGTACAAGCGTATATTTAGTCTTAACAGAGATCTTCTATAAGTTGTCACCAACTTCCCGTTGCAGTGAATTCCCACCTCAACACACACACCCCACCGTACATGCATTGACCTTTCAATCCAACACAATATCCCCTACTTCATTGTCTCTTTCCCAACGAATTAATGGTTCCAGTGACCCTCAAATTAGTCATTAATTTAAATATATGCTCAGTAATATTTATTTTCCTTTATTAAATCTAATATTTTTTGTTATAAAAACCATATTCAATCTATCTATACCTTTCATTAATATACATAACAAACAAAGCTAATACAAAGCTAATACAAATAGTAGCAAAGTGCCCGCGCCTCACCACACAGAACTAAACAGTCGTTCAATCCAAACTTACGAAATATAAATAAAAGATTCCGGAATTGTTACGTGACATTGTCTAAGCTTCAACTGACAAGTGGAGGTGAAGGGCGCCTAGTTTTAGCCAACGCCCTCTCTAAACCTGCCTTCCAACAGTGTCGTGTTAGTTTCAGTTTCAGAAGCCAGTGCCGAGCAGCTATTTGGTGGTACAAGCCTTCGAACAAGGAGGCGGGTGTGCTATGAACGGGATCGCCTGACAACAGTTGTTCGTGTGGTTATGACTTCGTAAAGCATCGGTTCGGCAAAAGCGACTGACAGAAAAAATCCCAAACTTTAAAAGTACTGGGATCGTTTCGTACTACTAAAATTCCTCAAATTAGTGACTCAACATGGCCGCAGTCTAATGCCAACAAGAGATAAGAGAAAAAGAAGCTATATATACAGACCATATATATATATATATATATATATATATATATATATATATATATATATATATATATACATATATATATAATGTATGTGTACATATATATATATAATATATATATATATATCATACATATATGTATATATATATACACACACACATATATATATATAATTATATATATAATATATAATATACATATCTAATGCATGCATATATATATATATATATATATATATATATATATATTATATATATATATCAGTATAATATTAGGGTGAAATTAATTAATTTGGAATAATCATAATTTCACCAAGTAGATTTCGGCATGTAGAAGCCTCATTCGAGGAAAGTTTAAGTAATACTAAGTAATAAGGGTTTAGCAACGATTTGCCTCACCACACACCGAATTTAGAAATAGCAGTCAAAGAGTTATAGCTGTAGTATTACTTAAACTTCCTCGAATGGCTTTTACATGCCGAAATCTACTTGGTGAAATTAATGATTATTCCAATTAATTAATTTCACCCTATATTATTACTGATAACCATATTTCATCCCAGTAAATGACCACAACATCTTGTCTTGGCTGCACGCTGGTGGGAGGGGGTTGGTGACACAAACTTTCATTCACACTTTGAATTTGGTGATACTGGTAACGGCTTTAGCTCGCTCTGTACTGAGTGAGATGATGTCTTCTAGTACCTCGAAATTTAATATACAATATTCATAATTGTAAGTGTCCTACGCTGATGAGAAAGAAGTTGGTAAGACATAATTATCTAATTCTTATGCTTCCTAAAACTTAATTTCGAAAACGTACCGTGACGTCCGTTAGTTAAAATTGTATGATAGATTGCCGTCATTTCTTTCTCTCTTGCCTGTCTGTGTTGCCTTTCAAGTGCTGTGGTTTTACTGAGATCTCCTTTTAGTAGAAGAATAGCTATAACTCTTTGACTGCTATTTCTAAATTCGGTGTTGGTGAGGCGCAATCGTTGCTAAACCCTTAATTACTAGTATTACTATATATATAGATATATATATATATATATATATAATATATATATATATATATATATATATCATATATATATTATAATACATATATATATATAATATATATATATATATATATATATACATATATATATACATATATATATATATCATACATACATAACATACACATATATATATAGATATATATATATATATATATATATATATATATATATACTTAGTAGAAGTACAGTTTGACTCAAGGTTCGAGGAGTTTTCATGAATTTGGGCCTTGAAAAGTGCCAACATACGAAACTGTCCGACCTTGAGTCACTCTGTTACTTCTGCAAATTACTAATAAAAATGCTAAATATTAATAAAAAACTACACATACTCATATTTTGTGTTCTATTTTTCCTGTTTGTACCAACGTATCTATATACATCTTAGTGATTTTACTACTACTATTATTATTACTATTATCATTTCTTAAATATAGTCAGGAAACACGCGTCGTTATTCTACTAAATATAGACGTTTTATTTATTATTTTGCACATTACTTAATCACTGTTATATGTTTTATCGTATATTTAATCTTTCTATAATATGTAATTTTCAAGATGGTATAATTTAATTTTTCATTATTGAATTGATAAAAGGAGTTCTTTTTTTCTAATTTATATATATATATATATTGTGAAATTTGATTTAGTATTTCTAAATTGAATTTTTCCCTGTAAGTTTGAAATAATATACCCTCATATATTATTATTATTATTATTATTATTTATTATTATTATTATTATTATATTATTATTATATTATTATTATTATATGTATTATTATATATATTTATATAGATATAAAATTATATAGTAAAATATATATATGTATATTTTTAAATGTTTACCGCATTGGTCCCTTGTTAGTGCGTTTTGATCTACGAATTGTCCCTCAATTAAATCGTGTTGTATATACGAATATAGATATATACCCTACAATATAATATAAATAATATAGTAATATAAATATATATATATATATATATATATACATATATATATATATATATATATAAAATATTATTAGAGACAAAACCACTATTTTGCAAAACAAACCAGGAAAGACTTAATCACTACATAAAATTTTAATAAATAGTCAAAAAAAAAAACTCGCCACTACAATTGTTTTCTTGTCTTGAATCGACAATCTTCAGGTGGACTTCCAATAAGAGTCCATTTCAAATTATGAAGTGATTTGAAATGACTTATTGGAAGTCCACTGAAGATTGTCGATCAAGACAAGAAACAATTGTATGGCGGTTTTTTACTATTTATTTAAAATTTTATGTATTGATTAAGTCTTTCCTTGTGTTTGTTTGACAAAATAGTGGGTTTGTCTCTATAATATTTTATAATATTTTACTATAAAATTGGATTTAATCCTAAATCTGATTTTTTCCCTGTAAATTGGATTTATTCCCTAATATTTAGTATTATTATTAAATATATATATTATATATATATAAATATAATATATATATATATCATTAGTGAATTATAGAATTGGAGGGGAACGGATATCTTATTTCAATCTTCGTTCATATCCATTTCTTCAATTCACTATGATATTAAAATGAAGAAATCCGCAGTTGAACGCACGGTTGCAAACGGCCAACTCATTTTTCCTCAAACGTTCTGTCTTATGCTGTATTTTGCACCAACGTACGGTTAAACTTTTGATTAACCTGCAACAAGTTATGCTGCTGTTGATATTTGCACAATCTATATATATATATTATATTATATCTATCAAATATAGAGTCATACCCTATTTCATAATATATATTATATATATATAATATATTATTTATTTAAGTATAGAAGGAGCTTCTTCTAGGACTAGAACTGTTTCATTCAAAAGAAATCATCAGGAAGCTAGGTGACAAGAGTAGTTTTTGGCATTTATACATTTAGGCAGGTTTAAAGGGGTGTGGTGGGGGACTTTTTTGGGGTAGGCATGGCGCAAACTATCATTCTTAGGGAGTGGTCAAAGGAATCGGTGGTAAAGTAGATAAAAGAATAAATAAAAGAATAAATTTATTCTTTTATTCTTTATTTATTATTTTAATCTACTTTACCACCGATTCCTTTGACCACTCCCCTAAGAATGAAGTTTGCGCGCCATGCCTACCCCAAAAATCCCCCACCACCATTTAAAACCTGCCTAAATGTATAAATGCCAAAACTACCTTGTCACCTAGCTTCCTGATGATTTCTTTGAATGAAACAGTTCTAGTCCTGTAGAAGCTCCTTCTATAAAAATATTAATTTACTCTGCTTATTATTGAGTACCTTATTTACTGTGCTTACCCCGACTCAACCCGGGACCTACATTATATATATATAATATATATATACATTATAATATAATATAGATATTCATTATGATGAATTGTTAATTCCAGATCACCGATCTAAATAGACCTGTCACAATGGAAGACAAACGACACATGACATACGTTGCAGCGACTCTACTTGAAGTCCAGAGAATTGCTCCAGTTGGTAAGCAAGCAGTGACATAACTTTTATTGCTAAAGAGAAGCTATTCCACACGCCATAATTTGTATTTTTTTGCCACAAGATTTGTCCAATAACGAAGTGATTTTAGCACAAAGGGTAGAACAAAATAAATCATCACGCATATGATATCAATATCAAATTATTAGATCCTTTGTCAAAGGAGGGTCAAAGGAGGAAGTCTGTTAGAGGGAATTAAGAACTTACGATATATTAGCGGACGCTCAATAGGCTATGCCATCATTTTAAATTATCTCAGTTTTACATATACAATTTCATATCATCTGAAATCCATATTGTTACATAACGATTTTACATCATTTCAATATTATATTAAGTCAGCTTCCCAATATGAAACCCAGTTTTACAGCAACATAAGCTCATAACCTGGCACTACATTGTTACATCACCAAACATAATACTCTCTTATGACAATAGTAAAGCAGCCTATATCAAATTATCAACATTGTTAATAGTGATAAAAAATTATTTTCACAGTTACACTCACTGTTCCACATGCCGCTACGGTTGACACAACACTCGGAGGTTATGATATTCCAAAAAATACCATTGTTCAATTCAGTTTAATGGATGCTCATTATGATCCGACGTATTGGGATAAACCAGAAGAATTCCGACCTGAGAGATGGATTGGTGAAAATAATGAGTTAAAGAAAAATGAAGCTTACATGCCTTTCTCTTTGGGTAAGTATTGTAAATAGATTTTAATAGTAAGGTAGACCTATTCCTGCTGTGACCATCCCGATTAGGAGAGAAGACAACAACCTCTTGTTATTGATGGTGCCTTCTTTTCTATTGTTGCAATGTGTCATTTAGAGATTGAGCCGTCATGTTTAAGGATCCCACGTGGTCAGTTTGCTAGGTATAATAACCAAATCATTTGTTAGCTGGTGAATGTAAGAGCCTGTTAAACCCACGGTAAAAATACATGCCTCTTAGCTACATCCTAATCAAGATTCGGAATCTTGCTTAGGCAGTCATCACTTCAGGGTCAATAAAATAGCAATAGTCTACTGCTTCTTATTAATTCATTATACTTTCTTACGAAAGTTTGGTCTTTTGCTCACTTAAGATTTATCATACTTTTATTAGCAAAATTTTGCCTCTTTATGTTATCTTCATTATTGATAAAAGTTCTTTTAAAATTTAATTCAGGAAATATTTTATTCTCTGAAATATTACAAGAGCTATGATATTTAAATGTATTCGTCGTATAATAAATTTAATATTTTATCAAAATGCAAACTTTATTTATTCTATCATTTAATTATGCTATTTATTTTATATCGTCTATTTTATTTGTAGTCCCAGAATATGTGCAGGATATCTCTAGCCATATTGAAACTTTCATGGCCTTTTCAATTCTTACAAAGATTTAAGCTGGAAAGTCCTGACGAAACACCAATGACAATGGAAGGCAAACAATCAGGAATTACTTATGTTCCAGTAAATGATAATATCCGTGCAATTCCACTGTGAGATATATTTGTCTTATATATTTGAGGGCACCACTTCACAGTTCACTGGCTGTACAGTTGAAAGTATATCACTTTGATGTAAAAAGATATCAAATTTCCGTAAAATACTACTATTTTTAAAATAGTATTTCACGAAATTACATAAATTTCAGTTCATTGACCTACACGCTACTGTTATCAACATGTGTGCAGGATTATCTACCCATAAACTTCATAAAATTTAGAGAATAGACATAGATAAGACAATAACTATTCCTACGATAGTTGCAATGTTTAATTTAATCAATAAAGCTCCAGTATTTTATTATTTTCTCTGAGTCACAACTTTATTAACCTAATTTCTTTCCATTCATTAGACTTTGATGTAACTCGTCGAAATGCAAACAAAAAGGCTGTCTATTATTTTATTTTTGAAAAGGGTTCAGCAACATGGGACTGGTATGTGCTGCCTTGAGGGTCCTGCTGGAACGAGAAAGACATCCCTTATAAGTATTTTGTTTACCAAAGTCTGTCAACATAAAACCAAAGCTATTTCCGTTCCTATTTCAGGTAATACAGTTATAGACCTTCCTGGGTCTGTGAATGTTTTATCTACTTTCAGTTTCCAATAGACTCGGCGCAAAATGTTTCATTGAATTGCAAAATTACCAGGTATTAGAGAACCGCGTGAAGCTTCTTAGATGCTCGGTGATTGTCTGGAGCCAACGTACAACAACACCGAACGTGCTTTGGAAGTCATGGAGAGAATACTGCAGGACTTGCATAACAGTAAATACTGAAAGATGAAGCGGGATAGCAGTGGTGTTTTCATGTGTCCTCTGTCAAACCCTGTCACTATCAAGATAAATATATAAAAAAGCTAATCACGCGCTTTGTTTCAAACCAAACTAAGTAACATCGACGTCAAATTTGAGCGAAATCCGTTGAAACTGGTAAACGTTTGGATGAAGATGGTTTGCAGACAATTTGATTGGAAAACCTCATAAGGAATCGTTTTATCGATTTTTCTATGCTTTTTTTTTTTGAGAACTTAAATCATTCAAAGATCCCATGAGTCCGATGTAACGCCGACATCAAGTTTGAACAAAACACATCAAAATTGGTAAAAGTTATGGTTGAAAAGTTATGGTAGCCAATTTTAGTGAGAATTCCTCTAAGGAATCAGTTAATCGATTTTTCATCCTCATTGAATGGAAACCCCAAAAGGAATCGGTTTATTGATTTTTCACCCCCAAATAGGGCTTAACCGAACACAACACTGCTGATTCAAAAAATCTATATTTATACATTAGAGAAGGTTGCATCGAGGTGTGTTTCACGTTATGATACATACAACACCACACACACCCACTACAAACACACACACACACACATATACTAGTATATATTATATACATATGTCACATTCTCTACTATATATATATAATATATATATATATATATATCTATAGGAAACAGTAAAAATATTACAGACATGGACAAGAACATGAACACCACAGAGCGACACAAGAACCACAGGACGGGACATTCGAAGCCCTCAGTCATCAGTCAAGAACCAGATCATCTTAGCAATTTCGGCTGATTATCTTGAGATTGCTCCGATATGCCAGCCAGCCAAGGGAAATCTAAGCCAAGCGCATTAGATCCCCTGGAAGAAAGCTTCGAATGTATACAACGCGAGGACGGAAAACGAACGAAGTACATAAACAAAAATACAGAATACGTGACACCATAAGAATACAAAAACGTAAAAACATAATTAAAAAAAAACGGTAAAAATAAAAATAAAAAATAATAACAACAAAACAAAACCAGACGTGGGACAAGGTTCCTTTCGACGGACGAGTTAAGTATGGGGCTGGCTTGTGAAGTTGTTGCCATGGCCACGGGGAGACGAACAAATACGTGTTTGCTTCTGCGGCTGCTGAAACAAAGAGCGCTCAACGGCGGCTAGCTTTCAGTCACGTGAGACAGAAAGACAGAGAAATGGGACAGATGAAAGAGAGAGAAGGTGACGATGGAGGAGAAGAAAAGATACAGATCGAGGAGGCTGGAGGGTTGAGAGAGATAGAGAAACGTAGAAGGGGGGGAGACGGATGGAGAGGGAAAGAAAGGAAGGGAATAAGGGAGGAAGAGAGAGAGAGAAAAAGAGACAGATTAAGAGTCGTATCAATGCTAGAGAAAAAATATACTTATCGATAAGGTCAATTGTGATACGTAGCCGCCCGATTATATATGTAAACAGTAAAAATAATTGCAGACATGGACAAGAACATGAAACACCACAGAGACGACACGAACCACAGGACGGGACATTCCGAAGCCCTCAGTCATCAGTCCAGAACCAGATCATCTTAGCAATTTCGGCTGATTAATCTTGGATTGCTCGATATGGCCAGCCAGCCAAGGGAAATCTAAGCCAAGCGCATTAGATCCCCTGGAAGAAGCTTCGAATGTATACAACGCGAGGACGGAAAACGAACGAAGTAATAAACAAAAATACAGAATACGTGACACCATAGAAGATACAAAAACGTAAAAACATAACGGTAAAATTAAAAAAAAAAAAATAATAAACACCAAAACATATTATATATATATATATTATATATATATAATGAACCATGTAATTCACACTCTGGAAAATTTATTTCTGTAAAATGTTGGGAGTGGATAACATTTCCGAGGCTTCCACCTCACCTCACCCCATTTTTCGAACCCAAAAAGTGTTTTGTAGCATATTAGGAGGTCACAGGAATTCATTCAACGAAAAAAAAAAAGCAAAAAGAATTCCCAATGATTCCGGGGTTGGATGGGGGCTCGCCCCCACCTTTTTTTTCGAACCAAAATAAGAGATTTGCAGCATATTAGGAGGTGAGGGTACTTGATTCCACGTAAAAAATCTAAGTGTATTTCTTTTTTCTTAGTGAAAATCGTGCAGGTATTAATCTAAAAATTTACTCATTGTTTTTCTTTCTCGCCATTGCTAGACAGGTGACTTAACTCATATTAGCAAACTTACAGGTTTCACCGACGTGGCAATTGATAAACGTTATGGTTGAAAATCTATTTTTATCACTATCTGTGGGTGCCTCGGGGAAAATAAGTTGACAAAAACACAGTCGTGACCGTAACCAATGTCCTAAAATTGTAGTGACATGCGTGCTAATTTGTGGACGTGCATAAATTACATTCACGTGTACACACACACACACACATCCTGCATTTTATAGATAAATAGATAAATAAGTGATTTAAAATAAATATATTTTAATTGTTGTGTAAGAAAGTATATATAATCTGATTATAAAACAGTGTCTTTCAAAAACATCCTAAATTTGAAGAATATATCTCGTGTTTAAGAAAAAAAGCATTTTACACTTTTATTTTTGATGAACGCAGTCTATCATTCACACACACACACACACACACACACACACACACACACACTTTCACTCCGCTATGACAAGAAGGAGACTTAACTCATGTTAGTAAACTTCAAAATTGGAAAAGGTTATGGTTGAAAATCGATTTTACCGCTATCCATGGGTGCCTCGGGAAAAATAAACTGACAATACCCAGCTAGGGTCGTAACGAATGTCCTCCTAAATTTGTGGACGCACATAAATTATATTACGTACACACATACATATGTGCTCAACAAAAGATAACCTCTTCAAAACAGGTATATAATTACAAATTAGGTGTTAACGACATTTGCTTGAGAAAAACGTGGTCACTTGTAAATACGAACATATTATTGCAACAGTAACCGATATTATGGATATATCAACATTTTATTTTACAGAAAATGTTAATATCCAAACTTTATTATTTGGATTGGTTATTTTACTGATCATACAATGGTTTGTGGCACGGTCAAACTACAATTTACCTCCGGGTCCAATAGCTTTTCCAATAATTGGAAATCTGCCTCAGATTATTTCCAGCACTGATCTTTATTTAAAGATAGGAGATCTTCGAAAACAATATGGAGATATTTTTAGACTCAAGGTTGGTTCTGATAACTTCGTGTTCGTATGTAAAACTGAACTGATTTTGGAAGGATTGGTAAAGAAAGGAGAGCAACTGAAAGGAATATGCAACTGGGTTTACATTTTTGATAAAGTTTTCCAAAGAAAAGGTAAGTTTCTTCTAATAAATGTTTTCATTTGGTCCTCATCGAGAATAATGCGTTCCTGAAAATGTGACTAATGTGAAATTCTGTTGTACGAAATTAATTTTCCTATTGATTTTCATACAATCAAGTGAGACTGCGTTCCTACGCAATTTCGTTGATTATATGAAAACAGAGAACAGGCAACGCGATCGCATTTATGCACGAAAATAATTATTTCTGAACACTCTGTATAATATAGATAAATAAAGGCGGTGAGCTGGCAGAAACGTTAGCACGCCGGGCGAAATGCGTTGCCGTATTTCGTCTGCCGTTACGTTCCGAGTTCAAATTCCGCCGAGGTCGACTTTGCCTTTCATCCTTCCGGGGTTGATAAATTAAGTACCAGTTACGCACTGGGGTCGATGTAATCGACTTAATCCGTTTGTCTTTCCTTGTTTGTCTCCTCTGTGTTTAGCCCCTTGTGGGTAGTAAAGAAATAAATATAGATACATAAAAACAAAAACAAAACATTCCAAGCGAAATAAGGGAATTCATAAAAATCATAATATAGTAAGAGTACGTTCTTACTACAAAAGATGTGTGGGATGGGGGTGGAATGAGCTTTTCTATGAGGATGAAGGACAATATTTCGTAGCTTATATTTCATTATAACGAACATCAGATTGAGGGATGAAAATCTTATCCAAAGTTGCTTGTTGTTTATAAGGCTTTATCTCTCTGTATAAGAATTCAGATCATTGTAAACTCCCCTTGAACTCAGACAACATCTGCTGAATAGTAAAGAGAGAAACGAGTATATTCCATGCTTACTCAAAAGTGAGAGAAACAACATTTTCAGAGTTGGAGAAGAACTACTGTATAGGTGAGTGTATGTGCGTGCGTGTATGTGTGTGTGTGTGTGTGTTTGTGTGTGTGTGTGTGTGTGTGTGTGTGTGTGTGTGTGGTGTGTGTCTATTAACAACAATTAAACGCTTCGAAAGTCATGATTCTGCATCGCTAAAATACATGAATGTAACACGTCTATATTTTTCATACAATATAGGAGGATTTTTCTGCATAACGAGAAGAAAATATTCATTTCTGTATATTTGTTATCTCAATATTCTATCGTCCTCTATCATCCTTCAAATATTTTTTTCAGTTTTAAATATTTCAAAACGAATTATATGTTGAAATGTTAAGTTTTACCTTCATTGTTTCAGGTGTCAGTTTTAATTCTGGAAAAGAATGGAAAGACCTCAGAAGGTTTATTATGTCAACATTTCGGGATTTAGGAATAGGAAAAACAAATACAGAAAAAAAGATATATTTAGAAACACTGACATTGGGCGAATTTTTTGAATCTCACAATGGCAAACCGTTTTCCTTGAGTAACCCGATGTCCTATTACTCGTTGATTATTATATACAGTATCATATTTGGTGAAAGGTGAGTGGTGGAAAATACATGTATTCATATATTTGTGTTTGTATATGTATAGGCGCAGGAGTGGCTGTGTGGTAAGTAGCTTGTTTACCATCCACATAGTTCCGGGTTCAGTCCCACTGCGTGTTACCTTGGGCGTGTGTCTTCTACTATAGCCTCGGGCCGACCATAGCCTTGTGAGTGGATTTGGTAGACGGAAACTGAATGAAGCCCGTCGTATATATGTATATATATGTATGCGTGTGTGTGTTTGTATGTCTGTGTTTGTCCCCCTAGCATTGCTTGACAACCGATGCTGGTGTGTTTATGTCCCCGTTACTTAGCGGTTCGGCAAAAGAGACCGATAGAATAAGTACTGGGCTTACAAAAGAATAAGTCCCGGGGTCGAGTTGCTCGATTAAAGGCAGTGCTCCAGCATGGCCGAAGTCAAATGACTGAAACAAGTAAAAGAGTAAAAGAGTAAAAGAGTATGCATGCGCGTGTTAGTGTGTGTGTGTGTTCGTGTTTGAGTGTGTGTGTATGGAGAATGATTGTTCCTTGAGATTTTCTCCATTTCTTATTGGAACTGTTTTCAATCATCCTTTCGAGGATGCAAAATCTTTTCTAGACGAGGAGATCATTTTAGTAAGTCTTGAATTTGTATTGTTTGGTATTTAATATAACTGTATTTATCCATGTTATTTAAATACATGCTTCTGGTCATTCTGAGTAATTTATTTTAGCTGAATTTTGCTTAAATTATGCACATATTCTTAATTTCATCTGTATTTATCTATGTCCCTTGGCTATTAGAGATAGGTTAGGAAAATCGCCGCGCTAATGATGCATTTTGAGGCAGAAACACGCCGCCTGGACTGTCCTCTTATTTGCAGACAATAAGCTGCTTCTTTCACTTTATGGCGTGCAAAGTTTGGTGCTGGTGTTAATTGCCATTTCATAATTATAACTCATTATCAAGGTGTGGCGATAGTTTTAATACATCAATGAGATCTTTGTGGTTATCATCACTGCATGTCAAAATCTTAAAATTTTTTTTGATATATCAGATAGACGTAATTTTTCACGCTGAATCCGAATTTGTTATTCATTTATTCCAGAAAAGATTTGCGAAAATGTTTCAGGTGTTCAAAATTTGATAATTTTCAGAATTTTATATATATATATACATACATACATATATATTATAAATTAAATTAGAGATAAAACCACTATTAGGCAACTCATAATCCTTAATATTATTATATATATTATATATATATTATTTTTTATTTCATCTAGTTTCAGCTCACGAGCTGTGGCCATGCTGGGGCACCGCCATTAATATATATTATATATATAATATATATATATATATATATATATATATATAATATATATATATATATATATATATATATATATATATATATATATACAAGGAAAAGAATCTGAAAAATGCAAGAGTCATTTAAAAGAATTTATTAACTTAAAAGGATTTTCAAAAATAAAGTGTAAGGTTTTATGTATCCTCTGTGCAGTCAAAAATTAATTTACAAAAATGTATTCAAATCAAGTGATGGAGTCTTTGACAATGATAAGAAAAAGTCCGAGGCTTTGTGTATCCTCTGGGCTGTGTTAAAAGATAGTTTACATAAAAATATTCAGATCGGGTAATAATATTTTTTTATAATGACAAGAAAAATTTAGTTACATGAATATATCGAGATATATCTATCTCATTACCTGATCTAGATATAGTAGCATTATACGTACTTCCAGGTTTGTGTTTGGGTATCTGTCATGTGTGAATGGGTAATTGAAGAAATTGGAGTCAACAAGAAGGGGTACATTTATTTTTTAATCAATACAATTACTTAAGTTTTTATGTTTTTGTTTTTCAAGGATCGCATTCGGAGAACCTGAGATTATGGAAATCCTTGAAAATTTCAAATTTTTCTTCAAACATGTTAGTGCAGTTATACCAGAAAATTTCATCCCATTCTTAAGATTTCTTCGATGGAATTCTCCCGTAAGTATAAAAACTTAACATTAAAATATGAATATTAAATCTACTAAGTCCAGGGTATATCTAAAAAAATTCAGGTCCAGGATTCCAACAGATTCAGAAGAAAATTTCCAAATAAATACGATTCCAGAATTTCCTGTTTATTTATTTCATCCTTTCAACGTAGGAAGCGGATATGCTATGTTCAAAATTTCATTACTGTTAAGTATGGAAACAAGTTTTACCCCAACGGCTTTGAAAACACTTTTGTGCAAGTACATGCACCATACGCACATACACACAGATATATATATATACAGATTATATATATATATATATATATATATATATATATATATATATATATAAATATACAGATAGATATATATATATATATATATATATATATATAGATATATATAATATTATATATTATATATTATATACATGTATATATATATATATATAATATATATATATATATATAATATATATATATATATTATATAATAGATATATATATATATATATTATATATATCTATATATATATGTATATATAAATTATCTATATATATATATATATATATTATATATATAGATATATATATATATATATATATATATATATATTATAATATTTGTATATATAATATATAACAGAAAGATATACAACACACGCACACATGTCTCTGCACCTGCATTATTCATATTTGCTTATGTTTGGGTATGTGCTCATAATCGTGGAATGTCACATACCATTGACATATTTCGACGTCAAACGTGATTCATGGGGTTTTAGCCTCATAGGGTTGTAGGTTCATAAGTTTGTGTAAAACAATTAACGTCATAAACTGAGGAAGCTCAGCATAAATTTATAGACGCATGTGACTTTTATGCATAAAGTTCATATAATGCATATAATTGATGTCCAGAGAAAAAAAACCTATCCAAATTGAAGAGATGGCTAATTAGGTGGGGGTGTTCTGCTTGAAACTTCGGAGTGTGAAATATTGTTTATCCGTGTAAGGAAAGGTTTCATCCAGAATATTTAAAATATTCACTTTCGATATAATATTGTTTGATATTTCAGCGATTCAAAGCTTGCATTTGCTACATCATCCGAATGATACTCTAAGTTATCTAGGGGTTACTCACTCCACTTTCTTTCCGTAATGGATAGGGATGTTGCGTTTTCTGTCTGTTTATTTTGGTTTGTTTTTGTGTCTCTAAACGAAGTCACATGCTGCGTGTACTTCTCTTTAAAGACGTTTCCCGTATTACCGTATTTTGTTAATCTCTTGAAATCAGTAATGTTGGCCTTGTATACTTGTTCTCCATACACCTGCTGTGAGTAAATACCATAAGATCTTCGCATAAATATCATAAGATCTTCAAAAGAAATACGGTTAAATTTAGCTATAGTTGCCTCCCCAATATAGGGTCGATAAAATTTAACCACAATAAAAATAACAATACTAGGAATATCCCCCAAAAGACCGTGCGATTTCAGATCTCCTAATAGCTGTCCCCTGAACAAAAGTTGCTTGGAGAAAAAGAATAAAATATAAATGATATAAAGTGTATGGCAGAAAATATTACGGACAGGAAAAACCATTACATTTACATATAGTCATCATGAAAAAAAACATTCCAACGCATTTTCTCTTCACTATCTCCCTTTCACTCCATATATTTTCTTAGAAAGCGGATATAGTTGTTGGATTAATGAATAACTGAACATATTTTATTGACTGAAAAAGTGAGTTGACTCCATTTACATGTAAACTCAAAATAAAATTTGATGGAACAGAATATCATAATGTAAAACATTTAATTTGACACATGCATAACTATTGTAATTGATTGTTTCTATATAGATAGAAAACGTTATCAAGAAACGGCAAGAACTCCGAAGTTACGTAAAAACTAAAATCATAAAACATAAGAAACGTTTAATGCTGAAAACATAAGAGATTTCATTGATATTTATTTGCTGTCGCTTGAGAAGGAACCAAACCAGGAATCTTTATCTGGTGAGTTTTATATGAGCTGTTAATTGTATTCTTTCCATTTCTTAAATGATGTCAACAAAAAATTCACAAATTAAAATGTTTTAATCGTAGAAACTGAATAAAATATAAATTATATAAAAGGTATGATAGAAAATATTACGAAAAGAAAAAAATACATTTATAATAAACAAATCATCAGTATCAGGCGCAGGAGTGGCTGTGTAGTAAATAGCTTGCTTACGAACAACATGGTTCCGGGTTCAGTCCCACTGCGTAGCACCTTGGGCAAGTGTCTTCTACTATAGCTTCA
>NC_043007.1:16192900-16197900 GCF_006345805.1 Octopus sinensis
ATATATATATATATATATATATATATATATATATAATCACAAATAAAGAGTACAAACCTCATTCAGGGATAGCAAATTCCTATGAAAGTACTGGTCAGTTACCTATAAAAAGAATATTGAACATTATATTTAATGCTCAGCTGCAAGATAACTATATAAACCGTGGTTTATATATATTTATTTATTATAATAATAAGAGGAGAAAATAGAGAGGTAATTAATAAATTATTATTTATTAATTAAAACATTGACAAATATGTCTTACAGCTGTTTCAATTCCAGACCTTCAGAATAATTATTAATTAAATAAAAAATTATTTGAAAGTCGAATCTCTTCAGAGGTAGTTTAAGATATACAAAATAGGTGTTCAATTCTTGTACGTTTAATAAACGGCTGCAAACCGTTAACTGATAAAATTTATACATAAAGAACAGGAATAAGTATATGGTAATAAAAGTAATAATAAGTGCTTAAAAATCGGTTAATTCAACAAGTTAAATTAACACTTACTGATAAAATTATTTAAATAGTTAAATATAAAGCTCTCAAAACCGGAAGTAGGCATGAATATAGAAGTGAAGCGCGAAAGAACACCTGGGAACAATCTAAATTAGGAACATAACACAGCGAGACCCAGAAGAAATAAATAAGTGGTATTTACAGAGAGTTAGAAAATAGTTACAGGTTTACCTGGAATGTCCTCCACCTTAATTAGATATTATTAATAACCATACACACTTGAATTAAAGTCTACATATATATATATATATTTATATATATATATACATATGCATATATATATACACATATACATATATATCATACTTATATATATATATCATATATATTCATATACATATATATGCATGTATACATAATATATATATACACTTCCCTTTAAGAGCACGTGTGTTTGAAAAGGTTAAACAAAAGCGCGAAAAATTTTCCTAAAAAAGGTTACTAACATCCTTATAAAACATTTCATACCATTTTTTAAAATATTTTTTAAAATCACCTTTACACTTCAAAAACTGTATTGAGTAATTATGAAGAGGACGACTATTAATTATGCCAAGTTTCATTGAGAAGTGGGTCAGTGGAAATCTTTAATGAACATCCCTTTATATATATATATATATATCTATATATATATATATATATATATATATATATGCACCGATGCGATGACCCATATTTTACCATTAAACACTAAATGATACCAATGATCTTCAAATTAAAATTCTGTCAGCGAGACTTTAACTTGACTCCATAACCTTTCTCATCCTTATTAATTGTCAAATTTTCATTCTTCGACATAAACTTATTTATACAGCTTTTATGATCACAAAATCTCTCATGACAAATCTAACGTTCACACACGCCACCAGTGTTAACAGATAAAAACAAAGACATAGAACTGGAGATTAACTTCTTTGAAGAATCGGAAACAGAATATCTGAGCCACTCAATATGGTTTCAAAAAGTTCGCTTGATATTTAAAGGTGTATTCTAGAGATTGAGAACTTCAAAAGCAATTGGTTGACATTGTCGCGGTAGGCGTAGTTGTTTTTTTAAGGCAGCGAGCTGGCAGAAACGTTAGCACGCCAGGCGAAATGCTTAGCGGTATTTCGTCTGCCGTTACGTTCTGAGTTCAAATTCCGCCGAGGTCGACTTTGCCTTTCATCCTTTCGGGGTCGATAAATTAAGTACCAGTTACGCACTGGGGTCGATGTATTCGACCGTTTGTCTGTCCTTGTTTGTCCCCTCTATATTTAGCCCCTTGTGGGCAATAAAGAAATAAGAAACGTTAGCATGCCGGGCGAAATGCTTAGCGGTATTTCGTCTGCCGTTACGTTCTGAGTTAAAATTCCGCCGAGGTCGACTTTGCCTTGCATCCTTTCAGGGTCAATAAATTAAGTACCAGTTACGCACTGCAGTCGATATAATCGACTTAATCCGTTTGTCTGTCCTTGTTTGTCCCCTCTGTGTTTAGCCCCTTGTGGGTAGTAAAGAAATAGGTGTAGTTGACTGACTGCGTATATTACAAACAGAAGCAAAATTCTTGAATATTTAACATCAAATTTATTTAAGGGAAGACTAAATATCAATACATGCATAAATTACAAATCCTCACAAGTAGAGAGGCTAGGATATAGGGATCGACTTCACTATAATTGCTCGGCATTCAATATGCAACACTTCAGAATCTGGTTGAAGCCTTGTCCTTGATTTGCTTGGCGAGAGCTGAAGTGTTCTTTTTGAGAATCATGAGTGCTCTGGTTGATTTCTGGCGCTAAACTGTTTCACTGGAGAAAAATGTGTGAATCTCAAGGACACTTGAGATCTTCTAACTAGTTGTCTGATCTCCTGCAAACCGAGTGGTCGAACAGAAGGGTATACGCAAGTTGGAAGAATTTTACTGTCGTGCTCTGGATGGTGTCACTGAACCGCCAGGGAAGTTTGGTCGACATCAAGAACCTGAAGTTGTTTTAAGAGCTTTGTCTTACAAGAGGTCCATTGTTCACGAGTTGAACTGTTGAATCCGAAGCTATTTCACGCTAGCAAAAAATTTTCGATGGAAGCGTTTTCACCTTTGGATGCTTATAAAAAATGTTTTGGAATTAGATGGATTGAAATGCGAGCTGAAGTTAGTTTATGCTGTAGATTTTGCAAAGCAAGTGTCAAACATCCAAGAAGTCGCATACATAATACAGGAGCTTGAACTAAACCAAGTAACAAAACTACTACATCAAATTGTGACCATACCTGCCACATCTGCTTCCTGTGAGAAGTCACTTTCTTCAAAGCAAGTAAATAATTATTTGAGGTGTTCACAAAATGAAGTGAGATTGAGTAATTTGGTCTTCATTTCGATGAATAAAGATCTTTTGAAGAAGGAGCAAGTAGAGCGTGGTGTCAATACATTTTATACCAAAGTGATCGATGGATTTGCCAAAAAGTAACGAAGAAACTAATTGATTTACAAATTAGTTTTTAAATAGTTCATTATTTGTAGGTTCTATTATGTCCCAGATTTCTCTTGTAACCAATAACAGTCATCATGTCAGGCCCGTCGCCAGGGTATTGCTAACGGGAGAACATCAAGTTCAGTGCGTGGCCCGAAGCGTGGCCTGTTGGCAGAAGAGCATTTTCTCACATTAAAATTAGTTCACAGATGGAAGCGGAGGCGAATAGCTTTTAGCGAGGAGGAGAGTAAGTCTCAACTGCCCCACTCTCTGCCTTGGTGATTGGCTTGCATCATGGACTGCATTTCTTGGTTACCAAGTTAACCTTCGCCACAGCTATATATGGATGTATGAATATATGAATTATGTATTTTGTGATGGCTTATCTATTTCAGGTCACCAATCTCAACATACCTGTCACAATGGAAGACAAACAACATATGACGTACGTTGCAGCAACTCTTCTTGAGATTCACAGGATTGCGATAGTTTGTATGTAGGCTGTCATGCAATTTTCATAATACATCTCCTGTAGTTCATGTGTACTAGTTGTTCTGACAGAAAATATGTCGAATAGGTTTACACATAGGTTTACAATCGGAGTGGCTGCGTGGTAAGTAGCTTGCTTACGAACCACATGGTTCCGGGTTCAGTCCCACTGCGTGGCACCTTGGGCAAGTGTCTTCTACTATTGCCTCAGATCAACCAAATCCTTGTCAGTAAATTTGGTAGATGGAAACTGAAAGAAGCCCGTCGTATATGTGTGTATATATATATATGTGTGTGTGTATGTGTGTGTGTTTGTGTGTCTGTGTTTGTCCCCCCAACATCGCTTGACAACCGATGCTGGTGTGTTTTCGTACCGTAACTTAGCGGTTCGGCAAAACACACCGATAGAATAAGTGCTAGGCTTACAAAGAATAAGTCCTGGGGTCGATTTGCTCGACTAAAAGCGGTGCTCCAGCATGGCCACAGTCGCATGACTAAAACAAGTAAAAGAGTAAAAATGAGTATTACAATACGAAAATTAAAAAGAATCAGTCCGCCAAAGATATTCATGCCAAAAGTTTCACATCCTTGAATTAATGACAGAACTCCCTTGTGTTTTATATTGCTTAAAAACATTTAGGGGAATTTTGTTTGAAGTGAACATTTTTCTCATATGATCTCAAACACAGTATTCTGAAATGAACAATTATCACCAATATTGATATATTACAAAATTTCGTTACATTACAATAGTTCGCTAATCCAGTGTTACATAAGCTCAGATCTCTAACGTTGCAGCGCAGGTTTATTTAAAACCCAATTTTACAGCAACAGTGTTAAAGGAACAAAAACTCTGTTTCTACACAAATTCGCACAAACTAAACCTTATGAGATGTCACGAAAGAATTACATTCATCGAAGGTACTGTGATACCACTATGTAACCTATTTAATTCAGATTATCGTTATTCTCAGCATTATTAATATTTTCGATATTTCTCTTTACCAGCTCCAATAAGTCCTCCACATGCCGCTGAAGTAGACACAACTCTAGGAGGTTATGATATCCCCAAAAATACCGTTGTTTCGTACATGTTAATAAATGCTCATTTTGATCCGAATTATTGGGATAATCCAAAGGAATTCCGTCCTGAAAGATGGATCGGAGAAAATAATGAGTTAAAGAAAAATGATGCTTTCATGCCTTTCTCCTTGGGTAGGTATTGTAAATATATTCTCATTCTAATCGTAGCCATCAACATTTTTTTTCTTCTATCTAGAGTTACATTATCTAGTGATTTTTTACAACTGTATTTTGAAGGGGACTGTTTTTGTATTGTAGAATCTCTATTGCTAGTTTGACGATATAATTGAAACCCAATAAAACAGGAATCTATTTCAAATCTTGTTGAAGTAAATATTGGCATTCACCATTCTAACATTAACATAATGAGCCTCAATACTTCACTAAATTTCTTCCATAGACTATGTATTCTCTAAACAAATATTTAGTCTGTGTTTCTAAATTATGTTATTGTTTCTATC
>NC_043007.1:16202900-16217900 GCF_006345805.1 Octopus sinensis
TATGTACATATATGTACATATATATAAACAAGCCTTCTGTAGTTTTTTCACTTTTTACTATTTTATATATATATATATATACATATATATTTGTTGTGCAAGATTTTTTATGTGAAGTCGTGTGTTGAAACAGACATTGTTGTATTTCGGAATGGTCATTTTGCCAGTTTAGCCAATAAAAACATACGCCCTATATATTTGGTGTTACTTTGCTTCAGTGTTATTTATTTTTTACATTAATCTTGATCTTATTTCGGCCAGAGTTCTTTCGTCACACTCCTGTGACCGCATCAGTGGTCCTTTGTTTTCTTCTTTCTTATTTGTGTCTCTCCTTACTAACCGTCTGCCATTTTGTATTTCTATTGTATGTGTCTTCATTTGCGCATGCGTACATCTCTATGTGCGTCCATGTTAAGTTAGTGTGTAAGTGTGTGTGTGGGGGGGAATGCCTGTAATATTTGATACATAGGAGAGCGGGTAAATGAACATTGGAGAGAACTTAAGGAAGGAAAGAGCTCATCGATTCTGTACCAACACGCCGAGCAGGAACACAGGGGATCAATCAACAACATAGATATTGGTCAGTTCATATCCCCCGTAACTTAACAGTTCGGCAAACGAGACCGGTAGAATAAGTACTATGCCTACAAAGAATAAGTCCTCAGGTCGATTTGTTCGACTAAAGGTGGTGCTCCAGCATGGTCACAGTCAAATGACTGAAACAAGCAAATGATTAAAAGTAAAGGAATATATATATTTATATATATCTTATACAACCTGATGTTAAAATTCTGCTTTATATAATTATAAGCGAAATGCTGATGTATATTCCCTGTTTCAAAATCTAAACACTTTGAAGTCGTGATACTGCATCGCTATCAAATTCCGCCGAGGTCGGTTTTGCCTTTCATCCTTTCGGGGTCGATAAATTAAGTACCAGTTATGCACTGGGGGTCGATGTAATCGACTTAATCCGTTTGTCTGTCCTTGTTTGTCCCCTCTATGTTTAGCCCCTTGTGGGTAATAAAGAAACAGATACTGCATCGCTAAAACTCATGAATGTCACACGTAAATATTTTTATTCTATACAGGAGGACTTTTCTGCGTAACAAGAAAAAAAATTTAATCTCTTTATATTTAATATCTCAATACTTCATCAGTCTCTCAACTATTTAGAGTTTTAAATATTTAAAAGCAAAATATATTCCGAAATGTTTGATTTTTCCTTCATTGTTTCAGGCATCACGTTTAATGTTGGAAAAAAATGGAAATACACGAAAAAGTTTTCTATGTCAGCACTTAGGGATTTAGTAAAGGGTAAAAGAAATACAGAAGAAAAGGTATATTTAGAAACCCAGAAATTGGGCGAAGTTTTTTCAATCTTACAATGGTAAACCGTTCTCCTTGGGTAACCTGATGTCATTCTACTCTTTGAGTATTATATACAATGTCATGTTTGGTGAAAGGTGAGTAACAGTACACATCAAGCAATATATATATATATATATATATATATATATAATATATATATATATATATATATATGGTCCGCTACGTTCTGAGTTCAAATTCCGCCGAGGTCGACTTTGCCTTTCATCCTTTCGGGGTCAATAAATACGTACCAATTATTCACTGGGGTCGATATAATCGACTTAATCCCTTTGTCTGTCCTTGTTTGTCCCTTCTGTGTTTAGCCCCTTGTGGGTACTAAAGAAATAGGTATTTCGTAGCGGCTCTGTCTTTACGTTCTGAGTTCAAATTCCGCCGAGGTCGACTTTGCCTTTCATCCTTTCGGGGTCGATTAAATAAGTACCAGTTATGCACTGGGGTCGATGTAATCGACTTAATCTGTTTGTATGTCCCTGTTTGTCCTCTCTGTGTTTAGCCCCTTGTGGGTAGTTAAGAAATAGGTATCTCGTCTGCCGCTACGTTCTGAGTTCAAATTCCGCCGAGGTCGACTTTGCTTTCATTCTTTTGGGGTCGATAAATTAAGTATCAGTGAAACACTGAGGTTGATGTAATCGACTAGTCCCCTCCCTATAAATTTCAGGCCTTGTGCCTTTAGCAGAAAAGCGATATGTTCATTGGTGAGTGCAGAGGTGGCGAGCTGGCCGAATTGGTAACACGTTCTGAATTCAAATTCCGCCGATGTCGCCTTTGATTTTCGTCCTTTTGGAGTCGATAAAATAAGTATGAGTTGAGTACAGTGTCAATGTAGTCAACTTATCCCGTCACCTGAATTTTCTGGCTTTGTGCCAAAATTTGAAACCCATAAGTACGTGTGTGTATAATTGTTTCTGTGCTTGTACATTCCGTGGGACCCATATTGGAGTATGGGATTCAAGCCTCTTCTCCTTATCTCCTCAAAGACATACATCATCTCGAAAGAGTCCAGAAGCTGTCTACCCGCATGGTTCTTGGTCTCAAGCATTTGTCTTATGAAGAAAGGCTGAAGACGCTCGACCTTTATTCTCTAGAAAAACGACGATGCCGTGGTGATTTCATTCTCGCTCACAACATCATAAGTGGAAAGTGTAACCTCTCGAAAGAGATGTTCTTCACTCCTGCTCCAAAGTGTCGGCTGCGGGATTATTCCGAAAAGCTCGATCTGCGACGATTTCATCTCAATCGAAGGAGAGGGGCTTTCTCCGTCCGGGTTGCGGATCCGTGGAATAAGCTGCCGGATGAGATAGTGAAGATGCCGACGACCGCTCGGTTCAAAGTCTCTCTTGACCAGAAATGGCCTGAACTCTTTGCATGAACACCCTCCCTGTACATAACTCCATGTCCCCCTACATGGCCTTGCTTTTCGCTTTTTGAGCCAAATAATTAACTTAACACACACACTTATGCATATATCCTTGAAGTTATCTGTCCTTTACAAATAGAACTTTTCTCCATTATCATTTGGTATTGTAACACGTTCTCTAGAGATGAATCTCATTTTGATATATCGAGAAGGTTGTATGTCTATATTGTCTTTTTTCATATACAGGCAACCAGTCAGCCTGAGTTATTTCTCTCAGCTCAATTTTACTTAAATTTGCTAATTACCTCAGCCCCCAAAAAGCGCTCATCTCCTTTTGTGATATATCTGTGTGTCCTGACTGATGGACATAAGTCATGATAATTAGCATGCAAGTTACTCCTTTCGATACAGATACTTGTTCGCGACTTTCCTCTAATCTCAAGAAAATAAAGATATGGAGCAGGTTTTAATCTAGACGTTAAGATAATTTTAATAAGTTATGGATGTGTGGCAAGCGATATGACTATTTATCTATGTTCTTCATATTCACGCCGCTGATCATTCTCACATTTCTCTCAGCTCACTTTTGTTACATATATATATATATATATATATATATATATATATATGTGTGTGTGTGTGTGTGTGTGTGTGTGTATACATACATACATACATACATACATACATACATACATACATACATATATACATACATACATACATTCATATATACATACATGCATACATACATACACACATATACATACATACACATACACATACACATATACATGCATTCATACAGATACAAACATATATAATCAAAATAAGCAACAAGAATATCTTAGGTAATTTGGTACGATCGTTTCACGTTACATCGTTTTATTAAACATTGTAATTATTACAACAGTTTTAAAATGTTCAGCAATCATCGGCCATTTATAGAGGTTTTCCATCAATAAGTATATGTATTGATGGAAAACCTCTATAAATGGCTGATGATTGCTCAACATTTTAAAACTGTTGTAATAATTACAATGTTTAATAAAATAATGTAGCGTGAAACGATCGTACCAAATTACCGAAAATATTCTTGTTGCTTATTTTGATTATAATCACCCCATAGATTTATATGGATAACACCATACAAAATTCTGGTGCATCTAGCTTAAGTACCATATTCATTTGAATCTAAATTTTGCTGAACTTTATATATAATATAATTAAAAGGGCAGGCAACAGGTTGCTCCGCTGCATACCGAAGGAATTAGAAATGGCAGTCAAAGACTGTTTATTTCCATTTTCTATTAGTGGAAGTTCCATATACGACAAACCCTGCGATTCACATACGCAATCGGAGTAGTAAATAAACGAAAACAATCTCTTACCGTTAATGATGAACATGTTTCTAGATCGTAGGCTAGAAATTGTCTAATTTCTTTCGTCAACACCATATTCGATAGATTTATCAAATGCCACCAGCCTCCACCTCTGACCAGGCGACATCAGATAGTGGGGAAGTGTTGCCTGCCCTGTTGCCTGCCCTTTTAATTATATTTACTATATATACTGAACTCTACAGAGGTTCCTGACGCTAAAAGTCATATTTACATACCGAAATTTACCGGTAAATATTTGTTGGTTGTATAAAACCACGAGAAATTATTTACCCTTTTTATTATATTACCATGTGGATTTCTTGCGATCACCCAGGTGGCGCGCATAGCAGAATTTTGGAGGAAAATTTACGGTCCCAGTCATTTACTTAGTTTTAACATCTGCACACTTCCCCACTATCTGATGTCGCCTGGTCAGAGGTGGAGGCTGGTGGCATTTGATAAATCTATCGAATATGGTGTTGACGAAAGAAATTAGGCAATTTCTAACCTACGATCTAGAAACATGTTCATCATTAACGGTAAGAGATTGTTTTCGTTTATTTACTACTCCGATTTTGCGTATGTGAATCGCAGGGTTTGTCGTATATGGAACCTCCACTTATATTTACTATATATATATACATGTGTATATATATATATATATATATATATATATATATATTATATATATATATATCTTTTTATGTTTTCTTGAAGGATCAGATCTGGTGAACCTGAGACTGAGGAATTCATTAAAAATTTCAAAAGTTTCTTCAAAAATGTCAGTGCAGTTGTACCAGAAAATTTCTTTCCGTTTCTTAGATTCCTGCCATTGAATTCTCCTGTAAGTAGAAAAACATGACACTGAGATCTGAATAATCAACTTTGCAGCCCATGGATATGAAATTTTCCATATCTAGAATTCTAGCAGATTCAGAAGACAATCCAAATATATTCGGTGCCAGACTATGGTGCTTATTTAACCCATTGAACGTAGAAAACGGGTATATCTGCTCAGAATTTTATTTCCGTTAACTACGGGAAGTGGTTTAACTCCACATTTATGAAAACACTTCCCTTTACGATGCACGGAATTGAAAAACAGAATTTTTAGATTTTCTTAATTGTTTTAGGTATTTCATCAAATATCTCTATAGAGCATAAATAAAATACTATTAGTGGTGGATATTAAAACTGTTCCAACAGGAGATACTGAAAAAGTATTACACAAGAAGAAAACAGCAATTCTTAGGCAAGGAAAGTATTCAATTCTTTCCTATCTATGCGTGTTCGTTTTAAATATTTTTTTCAGTTTTATCGACCTAAGGTTTTATTTTTACTCACTGCATGATATGGTTCTTTTCGGTTTGAACGGCAGTTTTTCTAGCGGTGTCATATGAAATTGTCACCCATAATTATGACCCTAGTATCGATCTATTGCATTTCAATCTGTTTTAGGGTTAGGGTTAGTTAGGGTTAGGGGTGGGGGGAAGGGTATCTTTTTTCTTCAGAAATGTAAATGAACCCAATCTGTTTCTTAAACGAAAGGCATATTCACACGGCACAGAATGTTTTCACCTCAATAGACGTCATTGATTGGCTGAAATTGCAGAAATTGAAGAAAAAAAACAACAAATATCTTACAAACTATAGAATTTTCTCAATAAAGCCAAGAGAAAAAGATGTTTTATACAATTTTCGTCCAACGTTCTATCTAATAATGAGAGTCAGTGATTAGTCAGTGTTACCTTCAGACAGATCGTACTATCAGGTCAAATTTAGCTCGTTCCTACGTTGCATGTGATATTGAGAAAGTAAGATAATAAACCGACAGCTGATAGTCGTCAGTGATGTTGAACTTAATATGGGACGTACTATCCGTCATTACCCGAGAATGAGGCTTATACCATTTGACTAGTTTAGAGGCTAAAAACTCCCTACACCCGTTTCCAACCTCATCCACATTGTTGAACCACCATCTATGCAAGAAATGAGTCATGACTCGGAAAAGGGGTAATCTGAAGGTGCAAGGTCTGGACTGTAGATAGGGTGATGCAGCATTTCCAACCCCTCAACTTTCTCAAGTTTGCGCTTGTCATATTGGTAGGATGCGCAGGGGCATTGTCATACTGCAGGAATGCACGTCTTCGATTGACCAATATCGAATTGCAGGCTCTCAAAGTATTATATACTCGCTGAAGTTGTTATGCATAAAGGTTAATGTTTACAGTATGACCATCTGGGACACGCTCGAAGTGCAACAACACCTCCAACTTCCCACAGACACACAACATGACCTTTTGTTCAAACGACCCTTGTTTGACAACAGGTTTTGAAGTCTGGACAGAACCAAGTCACTTATTTTCCTTATTGGTATTATGGAAACATCCATTTTCTTCCCCAGTTACAATTCGGAAACAAAAACGGGCATCACGAGGATTTTCCGGCCGCTGAGCCCTGGTCGTTGGCTAGTTTATGAGTATTTTGTTGACAATGTTTGTTCCCAAAGCCGAGCTTACGGAAACAACGATTGATTATGTTTTGAAGGACCAAGTTCTGCCGACAATGTACGAATACTTGTGCTAGGCCATTGTTCAAACTTTTCAAGCAAGGCCTCATCTTTCGCAACAGAATGTCTCCCTGACCTTGGTTTGTCTTCGAGGCTGATGACAGTTACCTTGACACATCTGAACCACTTTTGTGCCATTTCCTGGGATTTCCACATCATTGAGTTCTTTTGACACTAAATTTGGCTATTTGTACAAATAATGTACAAATAACCAAAAACCATCAGTGAAAATGCGGAAAAAAAGGTTTTGACTCAACTTGGTATCGGGGTAATCTACTTAATCCGTTTGTCTGTCCTTGTTTGTCCCCTCTGTGTTTAGCCCCTTCTGGGTAGTAAAGAAATAGATTGTTGGCTATTTGTACAAATGATGTACAAATAACCAAAAATCATCAATTAAAATGCGAAAAAATAACTTTTGGCTCAACCTGGTAAATGATACGTACCTGTATTTACTGCCATTCACTCTCATTTTTCTAATTTAACATGTCGAACCTGTAAAGTATTTTAAACATTCGAGCGACTTTAATCACATAGACGTCCATAAAAGTTGACCATTGTATAATACTGTTCCAATAGAACATGTACACAGTTACCAAATAAGAAGTGATTCATTCAAAGCGGTTAATACGGACGCATTGAAAATACGAGGATCAAAGTATATTCTATCACGATACGTGGTTAGATACTAGATCTACCAAATCTACTAATCTACTAGTGTTGTTGTATAGCTCCGGCAATAATAATCTTGTTTTATTTTTGTCTAGTTCCAAGACGAGAAATATGGAGATAATATTGTGTTGAGTCAAAAGTTTTGCAATATTTTGCCATCGTGTTGCACCGTCTGGAGTCACCTTTCTGCCATTTCTTTGATCCCAGGTTGATAGTAGTTCTTGTCCGCCAAGGCAAAGAACTCCTTCACAGAAACTTCCATCGCGAGCGCAGGAAGTGATCCATAGATCGGAACAAGTAATAACCCAAGGGAGATATTTTCCCACCATCCTAACGTGCACAGGCAGTAGTAAAGCAAGGGCTAGTTTCTGGAAACTGTCGCCAAGTGTTTTGTGTAATTATGAGGGAATAATTCACTGCGTGTTCGTTCCACACTATCGAACCATCGATGCCAACCTGTACTCCGAACAATTTGAACAGGTGTATGCCATTGTACCGCAAAAATACCTGGCATTGGTTAACAGAAAGCGATTTTATCTGCCGTAAAACAACGCAAGAGTTCATACCTATTTCTTTACTACCCACAAGGGACTAAACACAGAGGGGACAAACAAGGACAGACAAGCGAATTAAATCAATTACATCGACCCCAGTGCGTAGCTGGTACTTAATTTATCGACCACGAAAGGATGAAAGGCAAAGTCGACCTCGGCGGAATTTGAACTCAGAACGTAACGGCAGACGAAATACAGCTACGCATTTCGCCCGGCGTGCTAACGTTTCTGCCAGCAAGAGCCCATACCGCTCGAACGACCGAGAATAAACTCCAGGAATTTGAGGGAATCGAACTGGTGCCACGCCCAGTGTATAGTCTGGACTCAGCTCCCTCGGATTATTATTGGTCTGATACATGGTCCTACTTCCTGCGCTTGCGATGCTTCATCAACAGAGAGGAGGTGGAAGCCCCAGTGAAGTTCTTCACCTCGAAGGACAAGAACTGGTATCAGCGTGCGATCGAAGAACTGACAGAAAAGTGGCTTCAGACGCTGCAACACAATGGATTCTACTTCGAAAATTAGGCAGCTTTTGTTGTAAATCGACGAATAAAACAAATAAGTTACAAAATATTGTTTTGGATTCAATACAATCTTTTTATAGCGATGTAACTAAATACATATAATGTGCTGTTATCAGTAATGCAAACGTAAGCGTTAGTTAACTTAAGGTTATTATCGGGTTGGGTACAGCTATTACATAATATATGCATTACTAAAGATAACCTATTTAATAGACGTATAAAATTACATTCTGGAGTTTAACGGCATTTGTTTAAGAAACCTTGGTTGAGAAAAACATAATCAGTTGTACTTAAGACAACATTATTGCAACAATAACCGCTACTATGGATTTTTCATCATTACTTTTTACAGAGAATGTTAGTGTCCAAAGTTTGTTATTTGGATTAGTCATTTTACTGATTATACGATGGTTTATGACACCACCAAAATCTAACTACAATTTACCACCGGGTCCTAGAGCTCTTCCAATAATTGGAAATCTACTTCAGGTTCTTTCCATTACCGATTTTTATTCAATGTTGAAAGAGCTAAAAAAACAATATGGCGATATTTTTAAACTCAAAATTGGTCCATATAACTACGTGTTTGTATGTAAAACTGAAACGATTTTGGAAGGACTAGTAAAAAAAGGACAACATCTGAATGGAAGGAGTTCACTCTATGCTTTAGATAAAGTATTCCGAAACAAAGGTAAGTCATTAATTTACTTTAATTAATATATTCATGTGCTCATATGTATGTAGACAGACAGACAGATAGACAGACAAACAGACAAATAGATATACATATGTCTTGGATTGCAACCATTCTGCGGCACCAATTGACACGCCAATATTTGAACTTTGATTTCAAAAGCCGCTGGGGCCGATTTTCCTTTCATTCTTTCGGGTTCCATAAAATAACTACCAGTTGAACACCGGTGTCAATTTAATCGACTTACTCCTTTCGCGATTTTAAATCAAAATTTGAATTCAGAACGTAATGGGCCGGAGCAGTGCCCACTCTCAATCGCTTCTGCATAGCTTCCACCCTTATAGGAGTAGCAAATAACTAATGAACCAAGTGAGAGAGATTAGGAGGATGGGTTACTTAACTGGAGTTGGAATATCTCGGATTAGTGAGAGTCTGAGAGACTCTGAGGATTGGTACAAAGGATGGTCGGAGTTGAAAACAGAGAGGTAGGAGTTGAAAGCGGAGAAAAGAGTAGACAGGAGGAACAGGGAAATGGTGATGGGGCGGTCAAAGATGAGGAACAGGAACGTTATAGAATGAACCCTGATACTGTGGTGGGTGCACATGCAGGGAAAATTAACGAACTAGATAATGAATTGCTTGAAATTCAAAGACGAGAAAATAAAAAACCTTGAAATGAAAATGCATGGACAGTTTGAACGGAATACACAGGACGTTAAGGATAATAAATGTCGTGGCGGCGCTTGCATTCTTTTTGTGTAAGGCTTTCTCATCCACTTACTCAAAAATTTTATAGATTTATACTTCACTGAATTGGTAGCGAGAGCCTGGTCTTGGGCAGGAATGATCCAGCTTCCGGTGGTACGCTTCAAACCACCTCGCTCAAGCCATGTCTACACGATGCAGTATTATCCTTAACGCCCTGTGTATTCCTTTCAAACTGTCCGCACATTCTCATTTCAAGAAGGTCTTCATTTCTCTTCTCCTCATCTCTTTGGTTAAACTCTTCCTTGCCCATCACTTCATTTGCAAAGACACCTATATCTTTCGCGGCATATTGCAGCTGGTCTTCGTCACTACTTATCAAATACTTGGCAAGCGTTCTCCTTCCACTCCTTATACAGTGGTCTATACTAATTCGTCCTCTGGAATATTAATGATATTCTGGGACTATGGTTTTCAGACGGATCGTGTAATCGAACACCGTCAGCTGGATATTGTCATATTGAATAAGAGAGACAAATACTGTCAGATCATTGATGCAGCCATGCCAAATTACATGAATGATGTGAATAAAAAGGTTGAAAAAAATCATCAAATACTCCGAATTGAAGTGGAAATGGCAAACTGTATGGAATGCGAGAGGATAATGTAAAATGATACCAGCAGTGATGATTGGAGCATTGGGCTCAATCCTATTGAAACTTCAAGTCTTCTGAAGGCAACTGGAAATCGCATGCAAGATTGATGTCTTGCAAAAAGCAGCCTTATTGGGCTCAGCGCACATCTTAAGGAAAGTATTACCTGTCTGATTTCGTTGTGGTGCATTTTTACCTACGCTGTGTTGAGGAGGAACAAGAAGAAGAAGAAGAAGAAAATTGTGGTGTGCTAGTCTTGAAGAGAGGTAAAATGAAATGTATGGACGGGCTAGCGATACCATCAGGGGAGGTTATGAAGCAAATAGAAGAGACGGGCTATAAGTTCTTTGGGATATTGGAAATGGCTAAATTGATGGAGAAAGAAATGGCAGAAAAATTTAAGGTGGAATACTTGCGCAGACTGAGACTGATCCTTAAGTCGAAATTAAACGGACGGAATAAGATTGAGGCTATCAACACCTGGGCGGCTTCACTCCTTAGATATGGAGCAGGGGTAATAGTATGGACAGTAGACGAACTAAACATCCTAGACAGAAAGACAAGGAAGATGTTAACTAGATATGGGTTACTCCACCCAAAAAGTAACACAGACAGACTGTATGTACAAAGAAAAAGAGGGGGAAGAGGACTTATTGGATGCGAATACAGCATTAGAGCAGAAGAAAACAACATAGCATGGGATGTAAAAAATGTCACAGAACTGTTATTATTTATTAGAAGTAAGGAGGTCAGTCTTGTGTAGGATGAAAGTTTGCAAAGCTAAAGCACTATACAAGAAATTGGAAACGAATGACACTGAAAATAGATTGATAAAGACAATAATGCAAGGACAATTTCATAGGACTGTTGAAGATAAAGCTGACAACCAGGTATGCGGTCAGGAAGAAAGAAAAGTCGACAGATATGACTGGTTAGCTTGGGAGGCTAAGCAGTTGTGGTCACTGAAAAAAGTCGTAATAGTACCAATAGTTGTCTGAGCCCTGGGGACATTGAGTAAAAATCTTGAGAAGTACGTTAATTTACTGGTTTATGTAGGAGGGGTAGTAGTCCACAGAAGATCAGTGATCTCACGGAGAAAAATTTAAAAAGTGCAAATGTGGAAAAGGAGACTACAAAATAAAGTGAAGACTTTAAAACAAGATCTGGGTAGAAGAGGAGCCTGAAAACTAAACAAGTTACGAAACACAAGATGCAAATCTTCCCTCGAGAAAAGATACTTAGTCAAAGAATGATTTGGTACTGACTGAAGAAATTCAATAGTTTTTATGGGCGGCTGAGGGAATAATTTCAGGATTACCTTAATGGAGAAATAATATCAGATTGGATGACTAAAAGGACGAAAATACTTATCATGAAAGATAAGCAAGGGCAATGCAGTTAGCAACTATTGCCCACTCACTTGCTTAGCATTAGTCCGAAAACAGTTAACAGGAATACTTATAGAAAGCATTGACAACCAGAATTTACTGCCAGAAGAACAGAAATGTTGTAGGAAGAAGCCTAGAGGAACACATGATCTATTATGTGTTCCTCTATAATATTTGTCTTACGTTTGATCCCCACCCCTCAGTTTTGTATTAAGGATGACAAAAGCAGGGTATCAGTTCAGAAATAGTAGTGGAAAAATTAACCATTTGCTCTACATGGAGGATCTGAAGCATTTTAGTTTGGCATAGATAAATGAGAAGGGGACAGGTAGTCAACGGCGAAGGCATCCAATTACAGGATGGCCAGATATTAAAATCATTGAAAGGAGGAGAGAGTTCTAAGCATCTAGATGTATTAGAATCTGACAGAGTACTAACTTTAGAAATGAAAACGAAAATTGAGAAGGAGGACATTAGAAGGGTGAGGAAGCTAAAGAAGTCAAAGCTAAATGGTCTGAATCTAGTGAAGGCTGTAAATACTTGGGCAGTATCATTACTTGGATACTCAGCAGCCTTTGTAAATTGGACAAAAACTGAATAAGCAAAGTTAGACAGAAGGACTAGGATAGAAATTCAATATGAATGGTGGACTCCACCCAGAGATAGGAGTAGCAAGATTACACCTACGTAGAAAGGAAGGTAGAAGAGGACTAATATCAGTAGAAGATTACGTAGAGTTAGCTAGAGTAGATATATATTTCTATGTAGGTAATAGTGGAAAAAGTTTATTAAAAGCTGCAAGACATAGGGAAACCAAAAACCCAAACGAACTTAAAAACCAGAAAAAAGAACAGAAATTATCTAATTTCAGCAAATAGTAGCAGTGAGACATGGTTATGGCTGCAGAAAGGAAAGCTGAAGAGGGAGACAGAAAGTCTTTTAGTAGCTGCACAGTACCAAGAATTAAGGACTAATTGGATAAAAGCCAAGATAGACAAAACCAAGTAGGTTCCCAGAGTAGGATATGCAAATCCAAAGAGGAAAGCGTTACTCGTATAGTAAGTAAATTTAGGATGCCAGCATAGAAGAATACAAAAAAAGACATGACAACCTAGGGAGAGTAATCCACTGGGAACTATGTAGAAAGCCAGGATTTGAACATAAGTGATAAATGGTAGGAACACGAACCTAGTAAAGTACTAGAAAGTAAGAAATATAAGATGTTTTGGGACTTTAACACTCAGACTGACAGAGTAATAGAAGCTAGAAGGCCTGATTTGGTGTGTGGTGGTGGTGGTGGTGGTGGGTTGGTGGGTAGTTAAGTAATTTAGTAGTAGTAGTTAGTAGTAGTAGTAGTAGTAGATAAGAAAGTGTCAGATGATTGACCATACAGTCTCAAATGATGAAAAGATTAATATGAGAAGTATAGAAAAAAGTGGGATGGGTTACTACTCGACCAGAAGAAAATCTGACTGGGCTGGGCCTCACCTGCAAGGTCATGTGCTGTTTATCTTGATATGAGATTACTATGTCGCGCACATATGATTGTGATGCATGTGCCTAGTTTACCCTTATCAGACGAGTAGTCACATTGATGGCATGCACAACTCTCTCACTGAATAATAATAATAATAATAATAATAATAATAATAATAATAATAATAATAATAATAATAATATATAATAATAACAATATAAAATAATTTATTATTATTATTATTATTATTGTTATTATTATTATTATTATTAATATTATTATTGTTATTATTATGATAATTATGTCGATGATGATGATAGCTGTAGAAGTAGTGGGGGAGCACCATACTACTGTGTGTTGAGAGGAATTCTTTGGGGTTTGGATAATTCCTCTTTGGAAACATGGGTATTTCGTTCAACATCCTCAAACAACCTTTCTTCAAGGACCTTTTGAGCGGGATGGGACCCACCTGCAAGATCATGCGCTGACTATCTTGATATGAGATCCCCATGTCGCGCACATATGTTTGTGATGCATGTGCCTGGTGTACCCTTATCAGGCGGGTAGTCATGGTGGGTATACTGGGCTTCGTATATTTTATCCCAATAATATTAATAATAATAATAATATAGGCACAGGGCCTGAATTTTGGGGAAGAGGACAAGTCAATTACATCGACCGCAGTCTTTCACTGGCATTTAATTTATCGGCCCCGAAAGAATGAAAGGCAAGGTTGACCTTGGCGGAATTTGAACTCAGAACGTCAAGACAGACGAAATTCCGCTAAGCATTTTGCTCGACGCGGTAACGATAATAATAATAATAATAATAATAATAATAATAATAATAATAATAATAATAATAATAATGGTTTCAAATTTTGGCACAAGGCCAGCACTTTGTGGGAGGAGGGTAAGTCGATTACATCGACGCCAGTGTTCAATTTGTAGTTCTTTTATCGACCCCCGAAAGGATGAAAGGCAAAATGGGTAAACATAGTTAATATTTTCACTAGCAGCCCGTTACTAAATTAATCGGTGCCGTAAATCTCCAACAATTCTTGGCTACAGACAGCAGTGTGATGTTACTAAACAGGTAAGTTGTACCGTCACAGCGACCCAAAAGACTTTAGTGCAGACACTATCTTTCAACAGATATACGACTCTGAAGACACAAAGATAGGTTATCTTATATACTTTTCTGTTCACTTTTACTTGTTTATTCTTTCCTTTTTATTCACGACCTCTTATTTTGAATTTATGGATTATTGTAAAATTTATTGTCAACATACATACGAACTACACACAAGAAATATATTGATGTATGTACAGGAAAAAAATACTCACATAGGTATATGAAAAATAATAGTAAAAATATATATCAATATATATATATCATATATATATATATATATATATACATATACATACATACACAAATATATACATACAACACACACACACATATATATATATTATATATATATATATATATATATATATATATATACATACACAAATGTATATATACACACATACATATGTATAACATGCATACACATATGGATATAAAATGCAAAATATACACATATATACATATATACCCCCATACATATACATATATATACATACATATATAC
>NC_043007.1:16222900-16237187 GCF_006345805.1 Octopus sinensis
CCACACCTAACTACCAACAGACTGTGTCTTCCACTATTCATGACCTCATTTCCTCCTCCTGTCTTCCTCCCACCGCCTCCAACTTCATTGTCCGTACCCCACGCACACCCACTATTTACTTCATTTCCAAAATTCACAAGCCTAACAATTCTGGCCGCTCTATCGTCTCCACCAGTAACAGCCCCACAGAAATGTTCTCCAAATACTTCGACCGTGTCCTTGCCCCCTAATAGCTTCCCTTTCCTTACACATTCACGATACCAATCATGCTCTCCGTCTGTTTAACTCTTTCAGCTTCCCTTCTCAACCCTCTCAAATTCTGTTCACTTTTGACATTAGGACTCGGTATACGGTGATCCCATAAAACGAAGGAATTCTTGCGCTTAAACCCTTCCTTGACCATCGGCTTAACCCTCAACCTGACATTTCCACACGTCTGGTTGAACTTCTCCACTCCCTCAGCTACTTCTTGTTCGCGGTGGAGTTTTACCAAAAGTTTCGGGAGTGGCCATGGGAACGAGAATGAGCCTCAACTGTGCGAACCTGTCCATTGGCTACGATGAGGCCCAAATATTCTCACAATTCACTGGTCTCACTCTCGAGCTATACGGTCGTTATATAGACGACTGTATCGGCGTGACCTCACTCTCCCGCGAACAACTGGACTCCTTCCTTTTTTCTGTCCAATCCTTTCAGCCTAACCTCGAATTCTCCTCTACTATCTCTAACTCTTCCATCGAATTTCTCGACATTTCTGTCAGCAACCTCTATCTAAGCATACTGACTCACACTCCTACATTAACTTCTCCTCCTCCCACTCAACCCACACCAAGCTCTCCATTCCCTAATCCCAATTCCTGTGTCTACGCAGGTTATGCAGTGACGGCCATGACTTTGTGACTCAATCTCAACTCATGGCCCGCCCATTCGTCACCGATTCCTTTACCTGCACCTCTAGTAATGTTATTTACAGCATCACTTGCTCCCTCTGTCCTTCTCTGTACATTGGTCAAAAGGGACACCGCTTGACCGAGTGGTTCGCGGAGCACCTCCGAGACATCAGATTTGGCAATGACAGCCCGGTCTCGCGCCACTTCCGCTCTACCAGTCATTCGCTACATCTGTCCATGTTCTGACTGTGTCAGCACAGGTGTCACCAAGTCTCCCGCCTTCAACGTGAACAGGCATCAATCTTAAATATATATATAAATTCTATAATTAAGACGTGTGAATTCGTTATTCGTCCGTATAAATTTGGAAGTGCTGTTTGTTGGATATTAGTTATTCGATATCGCTTGGTCGAATGCGTATTTAATTATTAAGTACTTTCAAACTTATACGTGAAATACTACACTGAAGTTGGAAATAAGTGAGTAAATAGGAATTTTGCATCTCTTTAATTATAATTATGCTTATAATTATAGAATTTTTGTATAAGTTTACCGATAAAAGTTATTTTAACATACCGAATTATTAATTAATTAATTTTACTCGTTATTATTATTGAAAGTATATGGGTGTGTGTGTGTGTGTGTGTGTGTGTGTATTCTTTTATTCTTTTACATGTTTTAGTCATTTGACTACGGCCATGCTATGAATGTATGATGTTTTGCTGTTTTCTTTTTGAAGGATCAAATACAGTGATTCTGAGTTTCAGGAGATCGTTCAACATTTTCAAGATGTGTTCAAATATATTGGTGTATTTGTACCAGAAAATTTCTTTCCATTCATCAGATTTTTTCGGTGGAATTCTTCCGTAAGTATAAAAACTTCACATCAAAATACGAATATTAAATCAACTTTACAATCCAGGGTATATTAAAAAAAAATTAAAATCCAGGTTTCCAGAATATTCTGAAGATAATTGCTTGATAAAAAATATGCCGGAATTTTGTGTTAAATTATTTCATCTCTTGAACGCAGAAAGCGGATATACTACGTTCAAATCTATATTACTGTTAAGTAGGGAAAGTGACTTTACCCCTACTATTTTGAAAACGCCTCTCATTAGGCTGTGGGAAGAGGAGAGAGAGAGAGAGTCTTTCAGATTTTTATAATTGGTCTACATATTGAAAAAAACCATAAATAATGCAGATTTTTCAGTTGCATAATCTAAATGTCAAAGCCGAAAGGGATAAACTGCCTGCATCAACTTGCTATAAAAGCAGGTAGTAATTTTACCTGTAAAAGCAGGTTGTAATTTTACCTGTAAAAGCAGATGGCAATTTTACATATTTTTATTCTTAATGCAAGTTTTAAAGAATGCAGTTCGATTTTAACCGTTACTTTTTCGTATCTATAACGGAAGTGACAAAGGACATATTTGGCATATTTTGCTTTATGAGTTCAGTAAAGGCAAGAAGGCAACGGAAAAGGCAAGGGATATTAATGCAGTGTATGAGGATCGGACAATAAGCGTAAGCCAGTGTCAACAGTGGTTCCAGAAACTCCGAGCCGGAAACTGAAGCCTAGAAGACAAACCTCATCTTGGAAGATCTGTAGAGCTCGATGAGGACGTCCTGCAAACCCTGGTGGAAGAAAATCCCATTGTAACTTGGATCTGGTCAGTCAACCATTTATCGACACATGCGTGCCATCGGGAAAGTCAGTGAACTGGGGCAGCGGCTTCCTCACAAACTTTCCGAATCTAATCGCGCACAGAGCGCGAATGTTTCCTCTTCTTTGCTGTCACGTTTCACGAATGAACCTTTTTTTGGAGAGAATAGTTACTGATGAGGAGAAATGGTTTCTATATAAAAATTTCAAGCACCGAAAAGTGTGGGTAGAGGAAGGAGAAACTCCGGCACCTCAAGCTAAACACGTAATCAGTTGTCGTCAGTTTGGTGGGATATGAAAGGTTTAGTAAACTTTGAACTTTTAAATCCAAACCAAATTATAACAAAACAGATCTACTGCGAGCAGCTTGAGCGGCTTAAATCAGTGCTAGAAGAAAAATGATTATCTTTGCTTTCAAGTCGAAAGGTGTTCTTCCATGAAGATAATGCTCGCTCACATACAGCAAGGGTGACAATCCAAAGGCCGAAGTCATTTGAATGGGAAACGAATGCCCCACACACCATATTTGCCGGACATTGTCTTATCTGATTATTGTCTTATCTGGATCAAACCTCGTCCTCCCTGAGCTCTGGGAAGGTAAAGTCGATACACTACTGCCTTTGGATGGTGCATCTTATTACAAGTCAGTAGCTTGCGGAATTTTCTACCAAGTTTCATTATTTCACTGGTATTCCAGTTAAGCATATTGAAGTCAGAAAGAATTATCATCATCATTATTACTATTGAGTGAGAGAGCAGTGCATGCCATCAAAGTGACACTGGGATTATTATTATTATTATATTATTATTATTATTATTATTATTATTATTATATTATTATTATTATTATTATTATTATTATTATTAGTGTGTGTGCGTGTGTGTACATATGAATATATAACTCCCTACTTCAAAACAATTCCATGCAAGATAAATAATTCATCTTACAATTAAATGTAATTCCGTGTGCAATTTATATGGAGTTCGTAGTTTGGAAATAAAGAATTTTATTACCAACTGGTTTATAGTGGTTAGATTGGTGAATAAATGTGTTTATTTTTATTGACTCAATAAGAAAGTCAGCTCCAACTAGATATAAACATAGAATTAAGTGTTATTTGATAAAAAATGTTATATTGTAAAACATTTAATTCGGCAAATACGTTACTGTTATTGTTGTTGACTGTCTTGTTATAGATAGAAAAGGTTATAAGGAAGCAGGAGAAGGTCCGAAGTTACGTAAAAAATAAAATCATAGAACATAAAGAAACGTTTAATGCTGAAAACATAAGAGATTTCATTGATATGTATTTGCTGACGCTTGAGAAGGAACCAAACAGTGAAACGTTAACTGGTGAGTTTTGTATGAGCTGTTAATTATATTCTTATAATTCTTCAATGATGTCAATAAAAGAAATTAACAACAAAAAGAATTATTTTAATCATAAAATAAAATATAAAAGATATAAAGGGTATATTATAAATCATTTTGAAGAAACAATATTCTATAATAGATAATCCATATAATTTTCCCTTTCCCAAACATGCTTTCTTTATATGCACACACACACAGACACGCAAAGACAGACAGACAGACAGACACACACACACACACACACATACATACATATATATATATATATACATACATATATATATATATATATATATATATATATATATATATATATGTGTGTGTGTGTGTGTGTGTGTGTGTGTGTGTGTGTGTGTGTGTGTGTGTGTATATATTTACTGAGATCTCCCTTTTAGTAGAAAGAATAGCTATAACTCTTTGACTGCTATTTCTAAACTCGGTGTGTGGTGAGGCAAATCGTTGCTAAACCCTTAATTACTTAGTATATATATATATATATATATATATATATATATATATATATATATATAAATATTCAATTAACTTGGGAAAATTATGAGAAAAGCTATTTCTATTCATTTTTGAAATATATATTTATATATATAAAACTCAACTTGTGTGTCTGTGTGTTTAACTTCCCGGCACATCTCCTCATAGCGAACAAATCATAGAACCACCAAAAATGGGTCACTTAAAGTTTAGGCGAATGAAAATTGAACTGCGCTATTTCTGTTCCGAAATTCATTTCGCAAGTGCAAAAATCGATAATGTGTTTGTTTAGGCCTTATCCCATGCATTTAATAGTGAACTTTACTCAGTCAGCTGTTTGACATGAACTGTGTTCACCACGCGTGCAAGCATGCGTAAATTGCATGAAAAATTTTAAAAATCAAGAAATAAATTTTCGGGATGTAGCCTGGATGGTTTTTTCGTATTAATCGTTTGGACTTTGTGAACACATGCCAATTGTTTTCATAATATTTATAACGCTTTGAATTAAACGTGACCATTTTGCGTTGAGTCTGCAGTTTGAATCACTTTAACCAAATTTTAGCAGGCCGGATTTTTGATCATCACGATACATCGCCAGCGACTCCCTGAATCTCTCCCCTGAGATCCCCGTTGAGAAATACTGATCTAAAAGAATAATTCAACAATGCAATTATTTGATTAACAAAAAATTATGAAACGCTTCTACGTACTTCCTATTGAGGAAATAGAATACATATATAATATATATCATTTTTATGTATATATATCCACATATGTATATATATATATGTATATGTGTCTGTGTATATATACATATATATATATATATATATATATATATATATATATAATATATATATATATATATATAAAACTTATAAATAAGGGCAAACGAAAAAATTTCTAATGCCAAATATGCCGAAAATTGGACATATTATCCATTACCATATAATTTTTCATAATACGCACGCTACTCGAAAAAAAGCCGACAGAAATTTCTAAAAAAATTCCATTATTACTATATCGGACCGATTTCAGGGTTAGTTCGTGAGAACCCTCCCTTCGTCAGTGATAAAAGTGGCAAAAAAATAAATGAGATACTTACACATACCCATAAATGAGATACTTACTCATACCCATGGGTATGAGTAAGTATCTCATTTATTTTTTTGCCACATTTATCACTGACGAAGCAGCACGGACATTTAAAAACTTAACATCGGGCACTAATATAAGGAAATATCCCCAAAGTTATTATATAAGAGATTTTGTGCATTCGTAAATTTTTTAAATCCCTTTCGTAAAATGTTTGATCCCCACTTAAAACGTGGTTTCAGATCAAGTAACCTGCCGAAGGAGTTTTAACTGATGATAGTTTGATATATTTTTCTATTTCTGTATATTCGTGTACAGTCATGCTTGAAATGTTCGAGTGTAACTGGACGTGATAAGGCCTATCGCTTCAGAACTAGTCCCAGGAGTAAAAAAATCACCACCTCAGTTCCTGTACATGCAAATTTTGTTGGGGGCTAAGAGGGAGCAGGCGTTTCTGTATCGTTGAAATATATCTTCTGCCAAAACTAACTCAGTTGACCACGCTGCCGAAACGATCTATGCCACTCATAGCCCAACACAAAATGCTTATTTAGGCAAATCAAAGTGTAGAATATTTTCAAATGGGTATTTCTGCAGTGATTGGTCTTAACGTGTCCGATTACACTCGAACGAGTTGAACATAACTGATGCAAATATATTTTACCAAAGATGCTTCTTTGGGACAGTTATTATCCTTATTGTCATTAATTTATTCACTATTTTCTATAATTATGCACAATTATTATGCTTTTAAATCTAATTATCATTTCTACATCGAAGATGAGAATTTGTTCCACACAATTTGCGATTTATTTCTGGCTGGAACCGACACAACTGCTAGCCATCTTACCTGGGCTTTTGTCTGTATGGCCAAATACACGGATGTACAGGAGAAGTGTCGAGAAGAAATTGTACAGGTAAATTATTTATATATTTGTCCTCTTTTAATAGTTAATAGAGTTTGAGAAGATAGATTAATTGTGTAATTTTTATACTTTCTTTTCCTTTCAAATATTTCTTAATGTCCTCTGCTATTTTTCTCGCGTTTACTCACAGAGTAGCCATATCGTTTGAGCTTGCCAGATCGCTGGATCATGTATAATATGCGATACAGGCCTGTCCGATGATTGCACTAATCGGGTATGAAATTTCAAGTAGTTCACGTACAACACCTGTCGTCATTAAATGATATTTAACGATAGTTGGATTGAGAACTATTTACTGATGCTACAATAAATATATATGTATATATATATATATATATATATATATATTATATATATATATATATATCTATATATATATATATTATATATATATATATGTATATAAATATATATGTGTGTATATATACATATATATATATATATAATATATATATATATATATATATATATATTATATATATATATATATATGTATGTATATATATATATATAGATAATTGTGACCGCGTGTGTACCATTGGCGATTTTTTTCCTCCACCTTCCCTTCTTTGGATCTTTCCTTTTCCTGTTTCTGACGAAGAACTCCGCTCGAAATGTTAAACCCTCCTTCTTTCCTTCTTTCCTGAGCGTCCAATAATACCATACTTGTCCCACGTCCTCGCGTTGTTGTGTCTTCTCTTTGTATTTTCATGTTTGGATTAACTATTTATATATATATATATATATATATATATATATATATATATATATGAATTTAAGTCACAACGTATGGATTCAATTAATCCGATGGCACTCATAAGATCAGCTCCTTACTGTAGCATTCTACAAAACATGATATAGAATACGATACAAGAGAAAACCATTAGGAGTGTATACAGTTATAAATAACTAGAGAAAATAACATGAAGTTTATTTAACCATTGGAAGTTCTTATATTTCACCAAAATAATTCATTTTATTATATTATATAATAAGTAAATTATTTACATATCTGCATTAATATAAACAAGTTTTAAATTAATGTAGATACAAAGCTACAACATTAGGCGAGAGAAAAACCCATGTTAAACGATAATCCCTCGACACATTTCAAGTAAGCAAAGTGAATATTTAAAAATGGAGCCTTAATAGTTATGGGAAACAATAATAATAAAATTAATAGAAAATAATAAGACGGTTTTTTAAGAGAAGGGAGATTTAGCAGGATATTAAAAGAATAATTAGTTGATAGCTTTGGTATAAGAGAAGGAAAATCATATATTTACCGTTAATAACATGGGTTATTTTGCATGCTTTCAACGAATGTGGCATCGAAATCATGCGTAAACGGCTCCTTATCCAGAAATGGAAAGATTTTGCTGCTATTTCTTGCATGCCTTACTACCACCTAACCGGTATTTCGAGTCCATTACCGGAAACAGCTGTTACGTGGTAGTAGGGCGTGCTAGAAATAGCAGCCAAATCTTTGGCGCTGAGATGCGCTGAATGCACTCGAAAAAATTTTTGTAATGGTATTCCGTTGGGGTATTCTTTCGCTTTGACTCTCAGAATTGTCGTTTTGGCTCTCAGAACTCTCATCCAGATCAGCTGTTTTTATTCGTTAATTTCTGTAAGAAATTTTATATTTACTTTTGTTTTAAAGTGAAAGAGAGGAGAAAATGAATGATGCATGAACGTGTATATAAAATGGACGTGTGTGGGTGAGAGAGAGAGAGAGTGTGTGTGTGTGTGTGCCACTTACACATGAGAACACACGTTCACACTCTCACTCTCTCTATTTCTCTATCTCAAAAAAACACTTGCACACGTACATTTAAAAAAGATGTACGCATATGTAAACCTTCTCTCACTCTCTCTCTCTCTTCCTGTTTCTTTCCGTCTCTCTCTCTTTCTTTCTCCCCCCCTCTCTCTCTCTCTTTCACAAGCACACGTCTATTTCATGTACATATTTCTTTCACTTTCTCCTCGCTTTCACTTTAAAACTAAAGTAAATAAAAAAATAGTTTTACGTAAATTAACGAACTCCGAATGACAGTTCTGAGAGTCAAAGCGAAGCATCGTCACTCACTTGAAAATGATTAAAAAACACATTAAAATATTGTCTGTTTAATGAAAGCTAAAATATAAACACTTATTGTACAAACAACTTACATTTTTGAAACAGCATTCAGTTAAAAATATTTCTAAATTATTAAAACTTTCTTAGAGAGCGCGAAAACTATGTGTGTGGATATGTCACAGATAGCGGGCGTCTGTTTATGTTGGTTGACACGTCATGACATTCATGACATGTGTGTGTATTCTGTATGTGTGTATGTGTTGACGTCATGGAAGCCATGATTTTATTTCGTCAAGAGATAACAAGCAAAAATTGTGTTTGTTTTCATTAATAACTAAATGTCCAAATATCACAAAATTTTGTACAGCACTGCCGAACGTAAGTATAAAAGCAAATATGCAAAAGAAACTAAGATAAAATCTACTATTTCTGAAATTGATACTACTGTTTATGGTGTTAATTTGGATTTTGAAATCAGTAAGTTGGTCAAATGTGGGCGTCCACAAAATTAGGCAGTCATATAAGTAGCGTTTCTAGTTTTCTAGTAAATATTTATGGAAATCCAAGCCATATTTTAATTTACATTGTTCATATATCTGGAACTCCATGTATACCATGACTAGATTTGCATTGGGGCGACTTTTGCCCCCATAGCTGTCCCAGATATTTGTTCATAAATATTGTCATTAAACTCAAAAACGTTGTTTTTATGGATGAATTTTAATTTTCACTTCTGTCTGGGATTTCATGATGGAATTTTTCTAGCCAGAAACTTATTCCCTCCAGTCCATATTGGTGCGGGATCGTGGTATAGAGTTTTCGTATATCACATGATACAATAATGGTAACTTTGTTAACGGTTGTAGGGGGGGTTATGTCAATAAAGAGACAAGTTTCCATCTTTGGGATGTAGTTAACATAGACAAATTCACATTTGGAACTTGAGAAAAGTGTTGCATATTTTTACAGTTCCACTTACAGATTCCACTTGTAATGTACGAATTAGCTGGTCGATTTCTCTCTCTGAAAATCCCTGTTTATCCACATTCTCCTTTAACAAAACTTAGTGCTCCAAGTATTATTAGTATGAATATGAATTCATAGTCTGGATACAGAAGCTGGAAATTTCGAAGCAGTTGTCCATAGATATTCTCTTTTACTTCGATTTTCAAAGAGATATATATGTGCGCACGTACGTACGTATGTATGTATGTATGTATGTATGTATGTATGTATGTATGTATGTACGCACGTACATATGTATGTATGTATGTATGTATGTATGTATGTATGTATGTATGTATTATGAATTAAGTCTTTTGTGAATGCTTATCTATTTCAGATCACCAATCAGACCAGACCTGTTACAATGGAAGACAAACCACATATGACATACGTTGCAGCAACTCTTTTTGAGGTTCACAGAATTGGGACAATTGGTAAGAAGGCCGTCATGCAATTTTCATAATACAACGATATCTCCTGTTATTCATGTATAACTTGAATCAGTACGCCAATGATATTCGCCCCAAAACGTTTATATCCCTGTGTTAATGGCATACTTTCCTTGTGCTTTACATTGTTTTTATTGTTAGTAAGCACTTTTGTAATATAATCTCAAACTTTGTTGGTTATACCATCCCTGAAAGTCAACTCCTCCTGACATGATCAATTCTCTTTCAGTTCTAATCTGTATTGTTACATTACAACATTTCGTCAATCCAGTGTTACATAAGCTCAGATCTCTAACGTTGCGACACAGACTAATTTAATACCCAATTTTACAGCAACAGTGTTACGGAACGAAATTTCTGTTTCAATACAACTCCATATTAATTAATGCCTATAAAGGTGTCACAGAATAATTACATCAAAGTTATTATGATATCCATAGTAACATATTTAATTTAGATTATCGTTAATTTGGGCTCTGTTAATATTTACAAAGATTCTTTTTTGCAGCTTCTGTAACTATTCCACACACCGCTGAAGTCCAAACAACTCTTCAAGGTTATGATATTCCAAAAGGTACTCTCGTTTCATTCTTAATATTGGAAGCTCATTCTGATCCGAACTATTGGGATAAACCAGAGGAATTCCGTCCTGAAAGATGGATTGATGAAAATAATGAGTTAAAGAAAAATGAGGCTTTTTTACCTTTCGGTTCGGGTAAGTATTGTAAATAGATTCTAATGATTTAGTATATCTATAATAAAACGGTTCCCAATCGTGACCAACACAACATTTGCCTCGATCTACAGCTAGACTATCTAATGATTGTTTTAAAACTGTATGTTAAGGGGAGATTTAATTATTGAATTGTAGAATCACCAGAGTTGGTTTGACATTAGTAAAAATGAGACACTATAAAACAGCAATCTACTTCAAATCTTATTTAAGTGCGTATTGATATTCATCACTTCAACAAAATAAGCATCAATGGTCCACTAAATACGCTACATAGAATATTTATTCTCTAAACAAATATTTGGTCATTTTTTCTCCCGAGATATATCCTTATTTCTGTGAGCAAGCCTCGATTTGTTTATCTTATTCATTTAATAACATATTTTTAATAAAATTACTTGATTCCTCGATTTCAATTTCAAATTTATAACTTCGCGCTATGGGAAACATTTACCTCCCTTTATATTAACAGTCATCTTGAAGGCAATCCCGTGTGCTTGAATACACGGGGTACCTTCAGGATGGTTGTAGTTTCTGGAAATCCATTTTTAACATCTGACTATTGTCAGGGCGTGTGTGTCTATGACTGGAAGTCTGTTCGACTATATAAAGGGTGTAGGAGATAACAGCCAGAACATATTCACACCTAACTAAAATCAATGACGACTTATCTAATTTTTATCACTTGTATATGATACATATTTAGCATACATAGTGTGTGTTGTTTAATTTATAACTACTGCTTTATTTGTAGGTCCAAGAATGTGTTCAGGAATGTCATTAGCCAATACGGAAGCTTTCCTGGCTTTTACAAACATCTTACAGAAATTTCAGTTGGAAAAACCTTACGAAACACCAATGACGGTAGAGGGCAACATGTCTGGCCTCGTTTATGTCCCAACAAATGATGATATCCGTGCAATACCATTGTGATATAATTTGGATAGCGAGAAGATATCTTTTGGAAAGTAGGGGAAAATTTTCTTCGTAGAATACTGGCAGATCCGCGATAGTAAATTATAGTATTTCTCTATGCTTTCACTCATAGTAGTTCTCCAACAATATTATTAGATAGACACACATGGTAATATATGTATGCTGGTATATCAAAAGGAATATCTGCGGATATGTACCATGATATATAGAGAACAGAAATAGACAAACTTTCGAGAAATATGGTGGTCATAATGTCTTCCTTTCCCTTCGTAATTTCCTTGAGTTACACTTTTCTTTATGTTGCTAATTCCTGTATACTCCTTCGTATAATTTACGCAAATAAAACTATAAGATAAATTATCATTTCGTTTTTGTATTGGCTTTGCAAGATTCTTTTTGTGATTTCGTGTGTTGATAGAAATTTTGTTGTGTCCAGGGAGAGACATTATGCAAGGAGTAATAACACACATACTGGCTCGATTCCGGTCCTTTTTTATTAGTCAATTGGTTAGAAATCCAACTAACTAATAGATTGTTGTTTAACTTGGTTAAACAGTCAATCGTCTGTTTTGCTTTTGTTTGTTTGTTTGTTTGTTTTTTTGTCAAAGATCTTTCGTTGCTATTTGCAAAATGTTCGATGAATATTTTTAGTCTTTTATGGAAGCTGCGTTTGTCTGAGACATTGTTGCGCGCCAATGTGCGCGTGAGCTTGAGTGCTTGTGTATGCATGTAAGTACGTATGTATGTATGTATGTATGTATGCATGCATGTATGTATGTATGTATGTACGTATATATGTATATATGTATGTATGTATGTATGCATGCATGCATATATGTATGTATGTATGCATGTATGTATTTATGCATGTATGTATGTATGGATGGATGCATGCATGTACGATATACGTTTGTATATATGTATGTATGTGTGCATGAATGCATGCACGTATGTATGTATGTATACCATTATTCAGTTTAATTTCAAGATTTTTTTACCAATAGAGAAAGAGCCGGCTTCTAACCCACATCCAAAGTTCCTTCATTGGAATTTCAACATCAACAACAGGGTACTTTTTTTGTATGTATGTATGTATGTATGTATGTATGTATGTATGTATGTATGTATGTATACACACACATACATATACCTATGTCTTTACTACCCACAAGGGACTAAACACAGATGGGACAAACAAGGAATCACAAACGGATTAAGTCGATTACATCGACACCAGTGCATAACTGGTACTTATTTAATCGACCCCGAAAGGATGAAAGGCAAAGTCGACCTCGTCGGAATTTGAACTCAGAACGTAACGGCAGACGAAATACGGTTACGCATTTCGCGCGGCGTGCATACACACACATACTTTTTACAAAGATTTTTCGAAAATTTTCGTCAAAATTTTAACAAAAATGTTTCGTCAAAATGTTTTGAAAATTTTTCAAAAATTTTCGTCAATATTTTTTCAAAAATTTTATAAAAAATTTTCGTCAAAATTTTGACCAGAAATTTTCAAAATATTTATGAAAAAATTTTGACGAAAATTTTCGAATTTAAAAAAAAATTTTTTGAAATCTTTCGTCAAAATCTTTTCAAAAATTGTTTCGAAAATTTTGGTCAAAATATTTTTTAATTTTTTGAAAATTTTTTTTTGATAGTTTTGGTCAAAATTTTTTCAAGAATATTTCTAAATTTGGGTTTTAATTTTTCTTAAATTTTTTTTGAAAATTCTTCTAGAAAATTTTCGTTAAAATTTTTCAAAAATGTTTTCAAAATTTGTGGTCAAAATTTTTTCAGAAGGCGCCACGCGTATTTCAATAACCTTGGTTGTTATTTCATGAAAATCGATTTCTGACGTCTGACGTTGATCAGGACGTGTGTGTCTATGAAGAGAAGTTTGTTCGACTTACAAAGGAAAGATATTTACACCTAAACTAAAGTCAATGACGGCTTATCAGCTTTGATACAGCATTGACTACTGCTCTAAAACATTTTCAGGCTCATAGTCCTTATGTACGATGAATAAACATTAATAGTGAAATGTAAAAGCTGTGATATTTAAATTTGTTCAATGAACCTATGTTTACATTTTAATTATAAATGTATTGTGTGAGTGTGTGCGTACGTATGTGTCTGAATGTATGTGTGTGTGTGTTTGTGTGTGTGTGTTTGTGTGTGTGTGTGTGTGTGTAAATATATTCAAATTTTATCACATGTTAGCACATGTGTATGTATATCGTTTTATTTGTAACATCTGCTTTATTTGTAGGTCCAAGAATGTGTGCAGGAGTGACACTGGTTAATACGGAAGCTTTCATCACTTTTACAAAAATCTTACAGATATTTCAGTTGGAAAAACCTATAAAAGCACCAATGAAATTAGAAGGCAAGCAACCAGGCATCACTTATGTTCCAGTGAATGATGATATCCGTGTAACAGGATTGTGATATACATCAGTCATATATATGTGTTTTAGCGTACCTATTTAAGGTATACTAGATATAACTGAAAATACATCTCTTTGAAAGCAGAGGTCCTATTTCTTCGCAGAATACTGACAGTTCAACGATCGTGAATTATTGTATTTGTCTATGTTTCCTTTCTTTAGTATTCCTCCATAGAGTTTATTAAAT
>NC_043007.1:16237287-16244787 GCF_006345805.1 Octopus sinensis
AGAGTACAACAGGGGTCGCCACCATCCCCTGCCGGAGCCTCGCGAATCTTTAGGTGTTTTCGCCCAAAAAACTCACAACACCCGGTCTGGGAATTGAAACCGCAATCCTCCGACCGCGATGTTAACCTCGTATACAGCTCTAAATGCAACCTTTACACACCCATCACTTTGTCTTCACACGATGCATCACCAAACTACTACGTAATCAAATTACAACACTTGGTCTTTTCATTGCATAAAATCTCCTCAGAAACCCCTGGTAACCAGTTAGTTAGCAAACTGAACGACGCTCTGCCAACCTTAAGCCGATTTCTCTTCACAGCAAATTTGGCTCAACCTTGAATCTTATTAACCATCTTACAAACAATAACTCTGAGCACCTTTTCAAACTCCACCTATTTCACACCCGTGGACATGTTTACAAAGACAGAAAACAGCACAGCTCCCATGACTTTCGGAGACATTTTTTCGCGCAAAGACTTGCTGAAGTATGGAACAAACTGCTGACATCAGTTGTTAGTTGTCGGAGCACTGCATCCTTCAAAACTTCCATGCTTCCTGAGATTCGCCAACACTACACCTGACTTTCTCCCCTCCATACACACGCAAGCATGTATCTGACTCATACACTGTTCACTTTCCAGACATTTGTGCATTACTGCATATGCTTTATACGCACTTTTGACAAGTTGCGGTGCATCTTTGCACTGTATACACTAATTTCATTATTATTATTATTGCAGCGTGGAAGCCATTCCATTTAAGAATCACACAAAAGCCGTTAGATTCACTTCAACATTTAAATTTAATTTGTCAAAATATTTTCGTCGCTTTGAGACCGCGACCTGTTCACTGACAAAACTTCGTGCTGCATCTTGGAATTTTGTCAGTGAACAGGTCGCGGACTCAAAGCGACGAAAATTTTTGACAAATTAAATTTAAATGTTGAAGTGAATCTAACGGTTTTTGTGTGTTTCTTAAATTGCTTATAAACACCTTCCACGCTGCAATTGTTTTCGTTCCAGCACACGATCAGGTCACTTTCTATGCAAGTACATCTCCCTATTGTTATTTGATCTATTTGAAATATTTATGTAGATGACCCTCCTCCATAATATGTACGTTTCATGTAGCTCATACGACAAAACTCCATTGCATGCAAAAGCCACCAGATAATCAATCTGCATCATTACAGCAGCTGTACGGAAAAATACCAGTTAGGCGCAGGAGTGGCTGTGTGGTAAATAGCTTGCTTACCAACCACATGGCTCCGGGTTCAGTCCCACTGCGTGGCATCTTGGGCAAGTGTCTTCTGCTATAGCCCCGGGCCTACCAATACCTTGTGAGTGGATTTGGTAGATGGAAACTGAAAGAAGCCTGTCGTATATATGTATATATATATATATATATACATATATATATATATATACATATATATATATGTGTGTGTGTGTGTGTGTGTGTGTGTGTGTGTTTGTGTGTCTGTGTTTGTCCCCCTAGCATTGCTTGACAACCGATGCTGGTGCGTTTACGTCCCCGTCACTTAGCGGTTTTGCAAAAGAGACCGATAGAATAAGTACTGGGCTTGCAAATAAGAATAAGTCCTGGGGTCTATTTGCTCGACTAAAGGCGGTGCTCCAGCATGGCCGAAGTCAAATGACTGAAACAAGTATAAACACCGCATGGATGAAGGTGGATATTCAGTATCACTGACTTTTAGGATTTTTCTCGCCACATAAAACCACTTAGCATTTGGGTAACGTCTGCTTTCGATGGAGTCGTTGCTGGTATACATACACGCATACACAAAATAGCCAACTCACAAAAATTTTGTCCAATCCCACTTCACCACAGTTTCCACACAAGAATGACTTTGAAGTCTTGGTTTACTCCCTTTCGTCAGATTTCGCAACTCCGCAGGTCACTCTCTTGTACTCGTTTACTTTGTTTCAGTCATTTAACTGCGGCCATGCTGGAGCACCGCCTTAAGTCGAGCAAATCGACCCCGGAACTTATTCTTTGTAGCCCAGTACTTATTCTATCGGTCTCTTTTGTCGAACCACTAAGTTACGGGGACGTAAACACACCAGCATCGGTTGTCAAGCAATGCTAGGGAGGGACCAACACAGACACACAAGCAAGCCACACACATATATATACATTATACGACAGGCTCTTTCAGTTTCCGTCTACCAAATCCATCACAAGGCTTTGGTCGGCCCGGGGCTATAGCAGAAGACACTTGCCAAGATGCCACGCAGTGGGACTGAACCCGGAACCATGTGGCTGGTTAGCAAGCTACTTACCACACAGCCGCTTCCTGCGCACTGTCGACATTTTCCTTGTAAGACATAACAAATATGAACTTTTCTAAAAAAAAAAAAAAAAAAAGAGTATCGAGTTATCCTTCAGTTTAATATTGAAATGGTTTTATAAATAACTTAACAGAAAGACAAACATATATTTACCTATCTATGAGTGTGTGTGTGTGTGGTGTGTGTGTGTATTTGTAGTGTGTGTGCACGCGTAACCAGAGCGGTTCGGCAGAAGGAACCGGTGGAATAAGTACCAAGTTTAAAACTATGTACTGGGGTCAATTTGTTCGACTATAAACCCTTCAAGCTGCATCCAGCATGGCTGCAGTCCAATGATTAAAACAGTAAAGATACAAACAAACATGTATATATATATTTTATATATATATATATATATATATATACAATCGCCATGATAGGTCATTAGCCACTACACACTTTTTTTTCTCTCCTTGTTTTTTCTGTGTCCCTTTCTGTGAAGAGCGTAGGCTCGAAACGTAAAATACTTTTTCTATCCCTGAGCGTTATACTAATACATCTGTTTGTTTTTACACCACCTGTCTTCGTCTTTTTTTTTTTCGTAAACTCTCCCTATATATATATATATTATATATAACATATATATATGTGTGTGTGTGTGTGTGTGTGTGTGTGTGTGTGTTTGTGGTGTCTGTGTTTGTCCCCCTAGCATTGCTTGACAACCGATGCTGGTGCGTTTACGTCCCCGTCACTTAGCGGTTTTGCAAAAGAGACCGATAGAATAAGTACTGGGCTTGCAAATAAGAATAAGTCCTGGGGTCTATTTGCTCGACTAAAGGCGGTGCTCCAGCATGGCCGAAGTCAAATGACTGAAACAAGTATAAACACCGCATGGATGAAGGTGGATATTCAGTATCACTGACTTGTAGGATTTTTCTCGCCACATAAAACCACTTAGCATTTGGGTAACGTCTGCTTTCGATGGAGTCGTTGCTGAGTATACATACACGCATACACAAAATAGCCAACTCACAAAAATTTTGTCAATCGCCAGCTTCACCACAGTTTCCACACAAGAATGACTTTGAAGTCTTGGTTTACTCCCTTTCGTCAGATTTCGCAACTCCGCAGTCACTCTCGTTACTCGTTTACTTGTTTCAGTCATTTAACTGCGGCCATGCTGGAGCACCGCCTTAAGTCGAGCAAATCGACCCCGGGACTTATTCTTTGTAAGCCCAGTACTTATTCTATCGGTCTCTTTTGTCGAACCACTAAGTTACGGGGACGTAAACACACCAGCATCGGTTGTCAAGCAATGCTAGGGGGACAAACACAGACACACAAGCAAGCACACACATACATATATATACATATATACGACAGGCTTCTTTCAGTTTCCGTCTACCAAATCCACTCACAAGGCTTTGGTCGGCCCGGGGCTATAGCAGAAGACACTTGCCCAAGATGCCACGCAGTGGGACTGAACCCGGAACCATGTGGCTGGTTAGCAAGCTACTTACCACACAGCCGCTCCTGCGCACTGTCGACATTTTCCTTGTAAGACATAACAAATATGAACTTTTCTACAAAAAAAAAAAAAAAAAGAGTATCGAGTTATCCTTCAGTTTAATATTGAAATGGTTTTATAAATAACTTAACAGAAAGACAAACATATATTTACCTATCTATGAGTGTGTGTGTGTGTGTGTGTGTGTGTATTTGTAGTGTGTGTGCACGCGTAACCCTAGCGGTTCGGCAGAAGGAACCGGTGGAATAAGTACCAAGTTTAAAACTATGTACTGGGGTCAATTTGTTCGACTATAAACCCTTCAAGGCTGCACTCCAGCATGGCTGCAGTCCAATGATTAAAACAAGTAAAAGATACAAACAAACATGTATATATATATATATATATATATATATATATATATATATATCAATCGCCATGATAGGTCATTAGCCACTACACACTTTTTTTTTCTCTCCTTGTTTTTTCTGTGTCCCTTTCTGTAGAAGAGCGTAGGCTCGAAACGTAAAATACTTTTTCTATCCCTGAGCGTTATACTAATACATCTGTTTGTTTTGTACACCACCTGTCTTCGTCTTTTGTTTTCGTAAACTCTCCCTATATATATATATATATTATATAATATATATATATATATATATATATATATATATATACACACACACACACATACACACACACAACGATTAAATGGTAAATGAGGCAATCGGTTAATTTAATCATTTCATTCTTTCCTGTCGCTCATTACCTCCGTTATGTGTATTACATAATTAATTACGTTAGAGCCGTTCTAAGTTCCACATCTTCAGAAGACAAAATAATAAAACTAATGCTATCAGAGTATTTTATGATATTTATAGTAGTAATAAAGAGAAGCAGAGAGGAGTAGAAAGGAGATGCAGTTACACAAGGTGTATTGCAGTGAGTTAAGTATATACAGCGTATTATGGAAAGCTATTAACCACGGAAACAGATTCGTACGAGATAACATAAGAGATGAGTAAATGTAGTAGGAGCACTCCGTCGGTTGCGACGATGAGGGTCCCAGCTGATACGATCAACGGAACAGCTTGCTCGTGGAATTAACGTGTAAGTGGCTGAGCACTCCACAGACACGTGTACCCTTAACGTAGTTCTCGGGGGATATTCAGCGTGACACAGAGAGTGACAAGGCCGGCCCTTTGAAATACAGGTACAACAGAAACAGGAAGAAAGAGTGAGAGAATGTTGTGGTGAAAGAGTACAGCAGGGATCATCGTGAAGCTTTTTTAGGTGTTTTCGCTCAATAAACACTCACAACGCCCGGTCTGGGAATCGAAACCGCGATCCTATGACCGCGAGTCCGCTGCCCTAACCACTGGGCCATTGCGCCTCCACCATGAGTAAATGTACGGTGGTGTTTATAAATCTTTGGATGAATTTGAGGAATGGATATTAAGGAGTATAAACCTTCATCACGGTTTGATTTCAAGTACAAGGTACCTCACATCAAAGGATCGCATTAAATTCAAGGGGTTTATAGAGAGACTCTGAGTCTAGAACTTAACATATAACCTACATATCGATAGGAATTTATTGTGTCTGCAATGTACTTGCACAAACACACGCATACATAAATACATACATACACACACACACATACACCACATATATATTACATATATATATATATATATATATATATAATATATATATATGTATATATGTATATGTGTGTATATGTATGTGTGTGTATGTATGTATACGTATATATATATATATATATATATATATATATATATATATATATTCATGTATACATATATATGAGTGCATGTGTGTGTGTGTATGAATGTATAAATCTATGTTAAAAAAATTATCTGCTTTCTAATGTGGATTAATGTATTAAAATACTGTAGATGTATATCTGTATACACACACACTCATACATACACTCACACACGCACATACACATACGTACAGAGACTTATAAATAGATATATATATGTGAGTGTGTATATGTGTGCGTAAATAAAATGAACTATGAGCAATAGCAGAGCGGCCAGTCATGTACTGGAACAATATTGACAAATACAGGTATATCAAATACCCTACAACATAAATGCATGGTTTATTAAAAGCATCTCTGCCTCTAGAAGATATATTATAATTGCCAACTGGCGATTAAGACCAGTTCCATTTGAGAAGGGGAGATAATCACAAGAATCAAGAATTCTCCAAAGTCGATAGGTCATTAAAGAAAATGACAGGTTTTTTTGGGGGGGGGGGTCTGGATATAAGAAGATGGATCTCCGTCATTGATCGACGACATCTCTGGGCCGACCAAGGTCTTGTAAGTCAAAGGCGTCAAAGGCGGCGAGCTGGCAGAAACGTTAGCACGCCGGGCGATATGCTTAGCGGTATTTCGTTTTCCGTTACGTTCTGAGTTCAAATTCCACCGAGGTCGACTTTGCCTTTCATCCTTTCGGGGTCGATAAATTAAGTACCAGTTTCGCACAGGGGTCGATGTAATCGACTTAATCCCTTTGTCTGTCCTTGTTTGTCCCCTCTATGTTTAGCTCCTTGTGGGCAATAAAGAAATAAGGACCTGTAAGTGGATTTGGTAGCGGAAAAAGAAAGAAGTCTGTCGTATGAGGGAGTGCTGAAAAGTCCTGGCTTTGGGAAAAAGAAAATACAGGTGGATCGGTTTATTGTGATTTTATTTAAGATGTACCTGTCTCAGATTCACACACTAATTGCAGTGATCCTTCAGTTTTTCTAAGCCCTGTAAAAAAAAAAACTCAGAAGGTTGGACCTCCAGCCAGACCTTTCGTGATACTCTTAAAGCCAAGAACTTTGCAGCACCCATCCTCCTCGTATATGCACGCGTGAGTTTGTGTATGTGCTTACGTGTGTATATGCACGTGCGTGCATCTTTCTTTGTCCACACTCACCAATTGACAACGGTATCGATTTGCTTACATAGACGGCGAGCTGGCAGAAACGTTAGCACGCCGGGCGAGATGCTTAGCGGTATTTCGTCTGCCGTTACATTCTGAGTTCAAATTCCGCCGAGATTGACTTTGCTTTTCATCCTTTCGGGGTCGATAAATTAAGTACCAGTTACGCACTGGGGTCGATGTAATCGACTTAATCCGTTTGTCTGTCCTTGTTTGTCCCCTCTGTGTTTAGCCCCTTGTGGGTAATAAAGAAATAGGTATTTCGTCTGCCGCTAGATTCTGAATTCAAATTCCGCCGAGGTCGACTTTGCCTTTCATCCTTTCGAGGTCGATTAAATAAGTACCAGTTACGCACTGGGGTCGATATAATTGACTTAATCCGTTTGTCTGTTCTTGTTTGTCCTCTCTATGTTTAGCCCCTTGTGGGTAATAAAGAAATGGGTATCGATTTGTTTACGTCCATTAAATTAGCGGTTCGGTAAAAAAAAAAATAAAAGAACGACAGAATAAGTACCAAACTTTAAAAATTAATACGGTAAGGAGGCGGGGAACAATTTGTTCTGCCAAAACCCTTTAAGGCAGTGCCCCAGCATGGTCGCACTCCAATGACTGAAATGAGTAAACAATACATGATAAAAGATAAACGACTGCTAGCGCCACCCAACGGCCGGAGGATGCAGTTGGAGGCTGCAGTTTCTCTTGGAAACTACCTAAAAGCTGACTGCAACAATTTATTTAC
>NC_043007.1:16249787-16284787 GCF_006345805.1 Octopus sinensis
TTATCGACCCCGAAAGGATGAAAGGTAAAGTAGACCTCGGCGGAATTTGAACACAGAACGTAACGGCAGACGAAATACCTATTTCTTTACTACCCACAAGGGGCTAAACACAGAAGGGACAAACAAGGACAGACAAACGGATTAAGTCGATTATATCGACCCAGTGCGTAACTGGTACTTAATTTATTGACTCCGAAAGGATGAAAGGCAAAGTAGACCTCGGCGGAATTTGAACACAGAACGTAACGGCAGACGAAATACCTATTTCTTTACTACCCACAAGGGGCTAAACACAGAAGGGACAAACAAGGACAGACAAACGGATTAAGTCGATTACATCGACCCCAGTGCGTAACTGGTACTTAATTTATCGACCCTGAAAGGATGAAAGGCAAAGTCGACCTCGGCAGAATTTGCACTCACAACGTTGCGACAGACGAAACACCGCTAAGCATTACGCCTGGCGTGCTAACGATTCCGCCAGCCCGCCGCCTTAACGCCTTAATAAATAACACAACTACAGTGGCGTGCAAATTGTGAATTTCCTTCTTAACTTAATCTACTTTGATTTATAATTTCCTGCACTTGTTGTCGAGACGGATCGTTGTTTTAATAAGACTGCAGTTCACAAAAATATCCGGTAATTAAGTAGTGGACATGTTTTGATGTTTGCGAAATGTTTTGATTGAATTAAATTCAACTTTTTCTAAAAAAGAAAAAAATCAAAAGTGACATAATTCTTTCCAAGAAAATGACAAATGACTAAGATTTTGCTTCATCAGTAATTAAGTAATTACATCATTAAACAGTGTGTTTACAAGAGGTTAAATATCTATGTCATTTCCAGTGAAGCGAAGAATATTGGGGGCTTAGTGATGTATCTTCCATAATGGGGCATAAATATATCTGTATGTGTGTGTGTGTAATATGTATACACTCACACATACACACACACACATACATACATACATACATACATACATACATACATACATACATATAATAATAATAATAATAATGATAATAATAAAAATAATAATAATAATAATAGGGAGTATAACTCCAAACTTACAGGGAAAATTACAATTTAGTATTAAATCGAATTTCACAATATAAATATATAATATATATAAACATCATACATACATACATACATACATATATACATACATACATACATACATACATACATACATACATACATACATACATACATACATACATATTTACGTGGAGGTACTGAAATGCTCCTGAGTCTGAGTTAAAAAAATACAAGAGAATCAGTTAATTATGATTCTATTCAACATATTCTCCTCTCAGGTTCACACATTTATTGCAGCGGTCCTTCAATTTTTCTAAGTCATGTAAAAGAACTCGAAAGGTGGGACCTCAAACAAGGCCTTTCGCAGTACTCTTAAAGCTAGGTACTCTTCACCATTCCTTTGTATACATATATATTTATATACAATTTAAAAATAGGATAAAATCTTTATAAGAATTTATCAAGAAGTTAGCGTGTAAAACGTCATAAGAGAAAAATTTATTTATACTATATTGATGGTATTACTATACATAAATACCACACGCTAGGAGGGACTCTTAAAGTCAAAACTACCAAAATAAATAAATAAACTGTGTTTATTTATTTTGGTAGTTTTGACTTTAAAAGTCCCTCCAAGCATGTGGCATTTATGTATAAAATATATTTATATATATACACACATAATATATATATATACATATATATATATATATGCATGTATATGTATATGTGCAGAGTAATTTCCGATCTCAGCGCGCCAAAGTGAAGGCATTTAAAAGATACACTTAAATATAATTTGTAGAACTTTATACATACTGGATTTTGGTTGAGCGTTCTGTATCTAGTTCTGGAAATTATGTTTTGTAAACGACAGACTATGCTGATGATCTTGCAGATATAGGCGTGTCCATAAACGTAAATATTAACAAGTGAAACCAAGGGTACATAGGTAATCTTTTTTTATTTCGTACATTTTCATTTGTCTTGCTTATTTTTGCATTTTGGTTCTTTTGCTGAGATTTTTCTTGAGAACACATTCTTCATGGTAATGGCGATTTGACGTCTATGTCTAGCATAAAGTGGTCATTCCTCTAAATTTTCTATGTATACTCTTTTACTTGTTTCAGTCGTTTGACTGCGGCCATGCTGGAGCACCACCTTTTAGTCGAGCAACTCGACCCCGGGACTTATTCTTTTGTAAGCCCAGTACTTATTCTATCGGTCTGTTTTGCCGAACCGCTAAGTTACGGGGACGTAAACACACCACCATCGGTTGTCAAGCAATGCTAGGGGGACAAACACAGACACACAAACGTATACACACACACATACATATATATACATATATACGACGGGCTTCTTTCAGTTTCCGTCTACCAAATCCACTCACAAGGCTTTGGTCGGCCCGAAGCTATAGTAGAAGACACTTGCCCAAGGTGTCACGCAGTGGGACTGAACCCGGAACCATGTGGTTGGTAAACAAGCTACTTATCACACAGCCACTTCTATGTATGTATATATATATATATATATAATATATATATATATATAATATATTATATATATATATATATATATGAGGGGTGTTCATAAAGATTTCTCCTTAACCACTTCCCAAGGACTTGGCATTATTATTAGTCCTTCTCTATACAACCACGTGCAATGGTGACACACTTCTCCCATCGCTTTATTCAGATATGAAGACCGCGTCTGTAGAAGTCGGTAGGTTGTGTCTAGAGCCTAGACTTAACCCCCGAAATCTGAAAATTGCTTCCACTTCAAAAAAGACTTTAGGGTTGGAAATGGCTGGAAGCCTGATGGTGCGTCGACTATAGCTGAGGTTGTGTATGAGTGTAAGTATGTATGTATGTATGTATGTATGTATGTATGTATGTATGTATGTATGCATGTATGTATGTATGTATGTATGTATGTATGTATGTATGTATGTATGTATGTAAAAAAACAGCAGTAGGACGGCATTGCATATCATTAGGACTGCTATTGCATATGCTGCTGGTGCAAACCTAAAAACATTACTAAATAGCCACATTTTCAAGTGTAACAATAGACTTTGGAAACAGGAAAAGCGGTGCAGTCGGAGTTGGAATTGCAGGAGATGTTGCCAGCTTTTTTTCATAGTATGGTGGGACAACAGATTCAAACAAAATCTAGCATCACATGATGTTTTACTTAGTAATGTACTCTCAGTGTATAGCTGACATCACTCTGGTCGTAACACTACGTGTAGCCAACTCTGTTTATAAAAGTACAAATGTTAATGTTCCACTCGTACTTATTTTATCGACCCCGAAAGGATGAAAGGCAAAGTCGACCTCAGCGAAATTTGAACTTGGAATGTAAAGGATGAAATGCCGCTAAGCATTTTGCCCGGCATGCTAACGATTCTTATTTCTTTACTACCCACAAGGAGCTACACTCAGAGGGGACAAACGAGGACAGACAAGCGGATTAAGTCGATTATATCGACCCCAGTGCGTAACTGGTACTTATTTAATCGACCCCGAAAGGATGAAAGGCAAAGTCGACCTCGGCGGAATTTGAACTCAGAACGTAGCAGCAGCCGAAATACCTATTTCTTTACTACCCACAAGGGGCTAAACACAGGGAGGACAAACGAGGACAGACAAGCGGATTAAGTCGATTATATCGACCCCAGTGCGTAACTGGTACTTATTTAATCGACCCCGAAGGATGAAAGGTAAAGTCGACCTCGGCGGAATTTGAACTCAGAACATAGTGACAGACGAAATACCGCTAAGTATTTCACCCGGCGTGCTAACGTTTCTGCCAGCTCGCTGCCTTTGTTAAGGGAAAATAATATTATTTAATAGATAAGATACCACATATAAGGTGATTTAATGTAACTGAACTCTTCATTTCGATTGATTCCCTTGTGTTCTTCGTATCAATATTTATGGAATATATTCATTCAATTTTCTTCCAATGAAAAAGCAAGGATTATGTTTCTTTATAAGGAGATGGAATTTACAAAGCTTATTTTATGATGAAATTAATCGCTCGCTTAAATTTTACTGTATTATTAAATGTCACGTAATTATCGCTTTTAAGTTTTACACCGCATACAAACAAACGCTATTAATTCGATAATTTCAGTTAACGATTGCAAGTCCAAAGAAAACGATTATGTTCAGATAACAAAAATTAGCAAACGGATAATAACTGGTTGGCAGCAATTAATAAAATAATCCACAAAATGCATTATTTGCAGAGTTGTCTTTAAAGATGATTATGTGGGTGTTTTAACCGTAAAACAGTGTAAACATTATCATGACCGCAAATCTAAAATCACTAGATCAACTTCGACCACTGTGATACAGAAACATTATGCAAAAGCAGATTCTGAAGAAGATAGCGCAATAGCAACACATTTGTCCTTGATGTTGCACAATGAGAGTGAACCCGAAACCCGAACCCACGTTGCTGGAAAGCAAGATTCCTAACTACACAACCATGATCCTGATTGACTGGAATTTGAAATTAAATTCAAAAACGGTAAGTAGCTTGTCTGCGAACCACATGGTTCCGGATTCAGTCCCACTGCGTGGCACCTTGGGCAAGTGTCGAGAAAGTGTCTTCAACTATAGCCTCGGGCCGACCAAAGCCTCGTGAGTGGATTTGGTAGGCGGAAACTGAAAGAAGCCCGTCATATATTTGTATATATATATACATATATACAACAGGCTTCCTTCAGTTTCCGTCTACCAAATCCACTCACGAGGCTTTGGTCGGCCCGAGGCTAGAGTAGAAGACACTTGCCCAAGGTGACACGCTGTGGGACTGAACCCGGAACCATGTGGTTGGTAAGCAAAATCGAAAATATGAACTGGTAAATAAAGAGCTAATAAAGGGTTATAATGGGTAGAAAGCATAAATAAATAGAAAATAAAAAATAAATAAACGGGAACTTGTATTTATGAATTAAAAATTAAGGGAAAAGGGGTCAGTGGTCGGTCAAGCGTGAAAATGAAATGGAAGGTATTGAAACGGTTAATTAAAGATACTAATTAGAGTAAAGGGTCGGAAAGTTTTATTCTTCAAAAATGTTGGTGTTACAAACGATCTTTTATCTTCTAGTGGTTTCAGCTATAGTTCGAGGCCATGCTGGAGCAGACAAATTTTCTAATGGAACTTTGTTTCAACACATGCAACAGCAACATGAGCCTAAGCTAGGATTCTAAGAATTACATACAATTTAGATTAACCTGTAGTGGAGGCACATGGCCAAGTGGTTAGAGCAGCGGACTCGCGGTCGAGGGATCGCCGGTTCGAATTTCAGCCCGGGCGATGTGTGTGTTTATGAGCGAAACACCTAAGCTCCACACGGCTCCGGCAGAAGGTAATGGCGAACTTCTGCTGACTTTTTCGCCACAACTTTCTCTCACTCTTTCCTCCTGCATCTTGCAGCTCACCTGCGACGGACCGGCGTCCCGTCCAGGTGAGGAATCTATACGCCAAGGAAACCGGGAAACCGGCCCTAATGAGCCAGGCGTGGCTCGACAAGGAACAAACAAATTAGCCTGTACCGTTATTTTATCCGTGTTGCCGATTTTAAAGAATTGTGACATTGCATACAAAATTTCTTCGCTTATTTGGGTTTTTAAAATTTTTTTTCTGTTGTATAGTTATTGGTCATTTTAAAATTTATCTTTGGCTAACTTCACTACTACAAAAACAGAGAAAAAGAACAGAGCAATTCAATGAATTGTAGTTTTATATTGGATGGAAGCACTCCGTCGGTTACGACGAGGAGGGTTCCGGTTGATCCGATCAACAGAACAGCCTGCTCGTGAAATTAACGTGTAAGTGGCTGAGCACTCCACAGACACGTGTACCCTTAACGTAGTTCTCGGGGATATTCAGCGTGACACAGAGTGGGACAAGGCCGGCCCTTTGAAATACAGGTACAACAGAAACAGGAAGTAAGAGTGAGAGAAAGTTGTGGTGAAAGAGTACAGCAGGGATCACCACCACCCCCTGCCAGAGCCTCGTGAAGCTTTAGGTGTTTTCGCTCAATAAACACTCACAACACCCGGTCTGGGAATCGAAACCGCGATCCTACGACCGCGAGTCCGCTGCCCTAACCACTGGGCCATTGCGCCTCCACAGTTTTATATTAACATCAAAGAGAGAGAGAGAGAGAGAGAGAGGGAGAGAGAGAGAGAGATGCTGTCACGTGGCAAAAAGAAAGTTTGCCCAGGTACGATAATTTGATAATTTAAGCAATAAACATTTAACCTTTTTAAATGAAAAGAACAACAAAGACTAACTTGGTCTCATACGATGATGCAATATCATTCACATGAATAATCTAAATATTGGGAGACAAAAAAGTCTACTTCTCTGTTGCGAGAAGCAAGTAAACTGGCTGGTACAACACTGAATCGGAAAACACAACTGCCTCCATACAGCCTAACTATAAGTATTTTAATTCTTTATTGCATGCCTTGTCATTCATGGCACATTACAGATCTTAGTCATTAAATGTCTGTCGATTCCATTATTAAATCACTACGCCAAGCAGCTTGCTCTGTCATATTATCCTATCATTTACACGCACACACACACACACACACGCACACACACACATATACATACATACACACACATATACATACATACACACACATCTACATATATACACACACCCTTAACACACACACATACATATATACATACATACACACATACATAAATACATATATGCATACATACATACACACGCACATACATACATACACGCACACGCATACACACACATACATACACACATACATACATACATACATACACACACATACATACATACATACATACATACATACATACACGCACACGCATACACACACACACACATACATACATAATACATACAACATACATACATACATACATACATACATACATACATACATACATACATACATACATACATACATACACAATCTTTTATTGTCATGTAGTTCAATGGCAGAAACAGCGAAGAATACCACAAGTTCAAGTCGATCTTTCTAACGCTGAACTACGAAAATAGTAAACGACGTGAGGGCGGCGAACTGGCAGAATCGTTAGCACACCGAGCAAAATGCTTTGCGGTATTTCGTCTGCTACTACGTTATGCAAATTCTGCCGAGGTCGTTGCCTTCTATCCTTTCGGTGGTCGATGAAATAAGTACTAGTTACGCACTGGGGTCGATGTAACCGACTAGCCCCGTTCCCCCAAAATATTTTCAAGGCCTTGTGCCTAGAGTAAAAATAATTAACCATGGCATAGGAAATCTATGCAGTGGCTGCAGATTGAATAAAATTTGCATATCGTTATAATGCACTAGGGTTTATTTTCGGGGAAAGTCTTATATTTTTGCGGCAAAAATCCAAGAAAGACAAAAATGTCTCATGTCCTCGTGTAAAAAAGAAAAAAATTGTAAAACGGAAACCATGTTTTTAGTTATCAAAAGTTTATTTATTTGCTTTTCGCTTTTAGTCAAGAACTCTTTTAGAACATGGTCATAAATCCTCAAACCCCGAATTTGAGACTGAATTTCTTGCAAATCCCTTTCCTGTAGAATCATGGACCCCAATCTCTCATGTTTGGCAATATAACATTCCATAAATGAACACTTTTTGTCCAAGTACCCTGCCCGTAGTGCATTGGCAACGCAACTGTCGGTAATTTTATTCCATGAATTCTTCATCCAATTCACAACTTCTTGGAGGGTGGGTTTGACAAAGTTCCATACTGATTTCTCTCTATTTTATGTTCGATTCACTTCTATCCGCAAATATTCTTTGAAGGGCTTGTTTATTACAAGATCTAATGTTTGCAGATATGAAGTCATTCCAGCGGGAACACACACACACACACACACACACATATATATATATATATACATATATAGGACGGGTTTCTTTCAGTTTCCGTCTACCAAATCCACTCACAAGGCTTTGGTCGGCCCGAGGCTTTAGTAGAAGACACTTGCCCAAAGTGTCACGCAGTGGACTGAACCCGGAACCATGTGGTTGGTAAGCAAGCTACTTACCACACAGCCACTCCTACGCCTAACTTCAATTGTCCACGATGCAAAATGAACCGTCTGTCCCACAGTAAGCGTACTAAGGCGAAGAGAGTCAACCCGCTGCAATGAGTCGATGTATATCTAACGTCACCTGATAAAGTCAATTAAGTAAATAGATCAACCTAAGCGTAAATAATAGACGTAATAATAAACGTAAGCTTAAATAACAAAGGCTGTGAGAGTGAACAACATCACATGACAGAATCGTGTCCATTGATTTTGTATCGAGGCAACTGAAGCTGACTCAAATATAATTAACATCAATAAGGCGGCGAGCTTAGCAAACTCGTTACTGTGCTGGTTAAAAATGCCAAGCAGCAGCACTTTGCAGGGGTCGTCTTTGCATTTCGTCCGTTCGAGGTTAATAAAATAAGTACGAGTTGAGCACTGGGGTGGATCTAATCGACTTACCCGTCCTCCGAAATTGCTGGCCTTGTGCTAAAATTTGAAACCAATATAATTTACATTAATAATCATCATCATAACCACCAGTATTTGGAAAATATATATTTCTTTACTATCCACAAGGGGCTAAACATAGAGAGGACAAACAAGAACAGACAAACGGATTAAGTCGATTACATCGACCCCAGTGCGAAACTGGTACTTTATTTATCGACCCCGAAAAGATGAAAGGCAAAGTCTACCACGGCAGAATTTGAACTCAGAACGTAACGTCAGACGAAATACCTATTTCTTTATTACCCACAAGGGGCTAAACACAGAGGGGACAAACAAGGACAGACATAGGTATTAAGTCGATTACATCGACCCCAGTGCGTAACTGGTACTTAATTTATCGACCCCGAAAGGATGAAAGGCAAAGTCGACCTCGGCAGAATTCGAACTCACAACGTAACGCAGACGAAATACCGCTAAGCATTTCGCCCGGCGCGCTAACGTTTCTGGAAAATATAGTATTATGCATCTATGCATATGAATGTATTTCTTTGTGTATTCGTGATCAATGTTTTAATGTAATTCGCACTCTTAAACTAACTATTATAACCGCCAATATTCGAAAGATAGTGTTTCTATGTATGTGTGGGTATAGTCCACCCCATGCATGATGGGGTACATGTATATGGGAATGTTTTGCTCTAATAACTATAGTAGCTGTCAATATCTGACAGGCATTGTGTGAGTATATATTTGTTGTCTGTGAGGAGTAAGTGATCTGATCAATAAGTATCCGGAGCGTTGCCAGAGTAACAAAGTCAAAGCTTGCAGAGTGAAGCGGCTTGGCACAGACTGATCTTGAACTCTGCTGTACATACGCACCAAGTTTTAGCGTTCTAGCTCACTTATGTCGTTTACAGCAGTGCTTGGAAGTAAGGTGTGTAGCGTGTGATCATCACATTGACCGCGACCGAGAAAGTTGAGCAGAAAATCTACATAATATTTTGCCAAAAACTTGGCGACACCTGCTCAGAGGCCTACGTAAAGTTTTCAAAAAGTTTTTATCGTTCTCGACACAGTCAAGGAGACCTTGTGCAACTGAAACCCGAGTGTCCTTTTGGTCAAGTGAAAGCAGTTTTTGACACAAACTTTGCAGACACACGTCTCATACCCAAATCTTCAGTGTTAATGGACTAAACTGTACCGTAACTAATTTGCACATCCTCTCATAACTCACGGATGGTGGTTTGATGATTTCCCATCACTACTGCACGCATATCTGCGATGTTCTTCTCAGGTCTACTGGTTGCGGGTCTCACTGAACGTTCGTCAATGTTGACATTTTTCAGCCATCTTGGAAAAGTTTAAACCCTTCGTACACTTGTGGCTGATACACTCCTCTCCATACACTTTCTGCATAGGCCTCTGAACAGGTATCACCATGACAACTTTCTCTGTCATGGTCAATGCGACGATCACACGCTACACAACTTCCTTCCAAGCACTGCTGTAAACAGCGGAAGTTAGCAAGAACGTTAAAACTTAGTGCGCATGCACAACAGAGTTCAAGGTCAATCTTTGCCAAGCGGCTTCACTCTGCACACTTTAGCCTCGTTAGTATGGTAACAGTCCGGATACTTATTAATCGGACCTCGTATATATTTCTGTCAACTCTGAGCACCTTTTCAAACTCCACCTGTCTAACACCCGTGGACATGTTTACAAAGTCAGAAAACAACACAGCTCCCATGACTTTCGGAAACATTTTTTCACACTAAGAGTTTCTGAAGCATAGAACAAACTGCCAGCATCAGTTGTTAGTTGTCAGAGCACTGCATCCTTCAAAACTTCCATGCTTCCTGAGATTCGCCAACACTACACCTGATTTTCTCCCCTCCATACACACGCAAGCATATATCTGACTCATACACTGTTCACTCTCCAGACATTTGTACATTACTGCATGTACTTTATATGCACTTTCTGACAAGTTGTGGTGCACCTGAGCACTGTAAACAATAATTTCACTATTATTATTTCATTATTATTATTATTATTTTATTATTATTATTATTATTATTATTATTATTATTATTATTATATTCAATTTTTTGTGTGGCGAATTTGATTTTTCTTAATTTTCCACGCATCACTCACCCTGTAATGTATCGAATTAGAACTGAGTCATGTAAGTTCAAATGACTTTAAAGAAAGGAAGAAATAAAAGTAACTTTATGTAACTTACAGCTTTTTTTATCCTTTAAATGGTTAAGACTTGGACAGTGGCCATGCTAGAGCATCGTCTTGAAGGGTTAGTGGAACAAATCGACCCTAGAACTTATTTTACGTTTAAAGCCTGGTACCTATTTTATCGGTATCTAATAACCGAATCGCTAGGTTATAAGAACGTAAACAAATCAACACCGGTTGTCGAGTGAGGGAGGAAACAAATATACACACAAAGACACACTTACATAATGCACATACACACATACACACAACTACACGCGCGCGTGCTCACACAGCTATATATTTCTTTACTACCCACAAGGGGCTAAACACAGGGAGGACAAACAAGGACAGACAAACGGATTACGTCGATTACATCGACCCCAGTGCGTAACTGGTACTTATTTAATCGACCCCGAAAGGATGAAAGGCAAAGTCGACCTCGGTGGAATTTGAACTCAGAACGTAGCGGCGGACGAAATACGTATTTCTTTACTACCCACAAGGAGCTAAACACAGAGAGGACGAACAAGGACAGGCAAACGGATTAAGCCGATTATATAGACCCCAGTGCGCAACTGGTACTTATTTAATCGACCCCGAAAGGATGAAAGGCAAAGTCGACTTGGTGGAATTTGAACACAGAACGCAGCGGCGGACAAAATACCTATTTCTTTACTACCCACAAGGGGCTAAACACAGAGGGGACGAACAAGGACAGACAAACGGATTAAGCCGATTATATCGACCCCTGTGCGAAACTGGTACTTTACGTATCGACCCCGAAAGGATGAAAGGCAAAGACGGCATCGGCGGAATTTGAACTCAGAACGTAGCGGCAGACGAAATACCGCTAAGCATTTCGCCCGGCGTGCTAACGTTTCTGCCAGCTCGCCACCTTTACAGCTATATTTACGACAGGGCTCCACGCAGTTTCCGTCTCCCAAATTCACTCTCAAAGCATCGGTTGTCCCGTGGTTATAGTTGAAGCCTCTTACCCAAGGTGCTGCGCATGAGGACTGAAGCCGATACAACCAATCAAGCAAACCTGGCTCCCACAGAAAAAAAAACAGTCGCGGATCTTTTCGGTTTGAACGGCAGTTTTTTCTAGCGGTGTCATATGAAATTGTCACCCATAATTATGACCCTAGTATCGATCTATTGCAATTCAATCTGTTTTAGGGTTATGGTTAGTTAGGGTTAGGGGTGGGGGGGGGAGGGTATCTTTTTTTCTTCAGAAATGTAAATAAACCCAATCTGTTTCTTAAACGAGGGACATATTCATACGGCACAGAATGTTTTCACCTCAATAGACGTCATTGATTGGTTGAAATTGCAGAAATTGAAGATAAAAAAAACAACAAATATTTTACAAACTATAGAATTTTCTCAATAAAGCCAAGAGAAAAAGATGTTTTATAAACACATTCTACCAGTATACGAAGTTTAAAAGTGTTTAGTTACGTGGAAATTATGTTAAAAACTGCCGTTCAAACCGAAAAGATCCAACAGTCGCACCTAATTCTTCGCTGGTTGCATATGTCAGCTGTGAGGAAATGAAAATAAATAATTCTAAGCAGTACGCGTGCAAAATTACTTTTGCACACGAGTCAGTTTTCGGTATGCAACGCTAGAGAACGTGCCAGACAAACCAAGCTATACGATCAAGAAATATGTATTTTTAAGTTTATGCTTTCATAATAGAAGCCCAAAGCCACGCACCACATTCGGGAGTGTGGTAGAGTCAGATTTAACTGTTGGTGTTTGACTATTTTATAAATGCCTCTCACCTGCTTACACCTATTTACTTAGTTAAAAAGTATTCTCTTTTTTTTTTTTTCCTTTTTGTTATTTTAGTGTTGCTGTCTTCGTCTTCTCCCTCTTCTTCTTCCTATTCTTCTTCTTCTTCTTCGTCTTCTTTTTCTTCTCCTCTTCTTTCTTCTCTTCGTTCTTTTCCTCCTTATTCTTCTTTTCTTCTATCTTCTCTTTTTCCTCCTCTTCTTTTCTCTTTCTTTTTGTCTTCTCTTCCTGCTTCTTTTTCTCCCTTTTCTCCTCTTGTTCTTTTCCTCCTTCTTCTTTGCGTCTCTCTTCTCCTTCTTCTCTTCTTTCTTCTCTTTCTTTTTCATCTTCTTACCCCTCCTCTTTTTCTTCTTCTTCCTCCTCTTTCTCCTCCTCCGACCCCTTCTTCTTCAGCTTGTTCATCTATAATGGAACAGCTTAGAAGTCTTCGAGCTGGGAGTTGTTAGTTGTGTGATGGTGGTGGTGGGAGTTATTAGTTGTGTGCTGGGAGTTGTTAGTTGTGTGGTGGTTGTTAGTTGTGTGTGGCAAAAGTGGGAGGGTGTGGAGAAAATAGAAACGTCTCAGCAGATGGTCGCCGTTACCAACCTATCTAAGCATTTCTGACGGATCAATGTTGAAGTTTATCTACCACCAGTGATAATTAAACCATAGAACTGGGGAGCTCCGACCAGTTAGCTTTGTGGTTCCTAAAGCGGGTGGTACTGTCCCCTGAGAGCAGTGGAAAGATCCAGTGGAATGGGGGCGATAATAGGGTGGTGAAAGCAGATTGATGGATGTTAAAACAATCAGATAATGGGATAATTAGATTAAGTTTTATTTGTAAAATACTATTGTTTTGAATTTGAAGCAGAGAAGGGTCTACGTTTGTGGTGGTGAGTGGGTGGGGCGCTAGGACTGTAGCCTGGATGCCAAGGGGGCGGCAGCCTGAACAAGTTTGGGAACCACGGAATTAGCTGATCTGAAATGCCATAGGTCCGAGAGAAGAAGGTGTTCCAGACTTTGTGGGTGTGCGGCAAGGTTGTGCAATAAGGTACAAATTTAGCCCACCCTGTAACTGTAGAGACAGTTGTAGACTGCTGGAAGTTTGGAGATGAAGAAAGACATCTAAATTACTTTGAGTGTCTGTGTGTCGATCAGAGATACATGCAGGTGGTGGAACTATCATAGTTGTTGTAGAGAGTTGAAGATTTCAAGGTGCCCGGTACCTTCAAGGGTGTCATAATTCATTGGATGAGCGTGAAAGCCAAGACGTGTTGTGAGCAATGAAATCAACGAACACGAAGAATTCGGAAGGTGTGACGTGAGAGAGAGATCTTCGATGGAGGAAGATATATGATAAAGTGAGAAAGATATCCTCGATGCAAGAAGAGACGTGGTGAAGTGAGAGAGATAGCCTCGATGCAGGAAGAGATGCGATGAAGTAAGAGAGATATCCTCGATGCAGGAAGATTTATGGTTGAAATTAGATATCTTCGATGCAAGAATAATTATCATTGAAGAGCCGTTAGTAGTATGAGGTGTCTGAGGGCGGTAGAGGAAGGAGATGCATTTGGTGCAGAGAGATGTTGAGCTAGATCGACTGGAAGTCTTTGTTGCTTATATCCAGATGAAAAAAAAATGAATGGCAGGGAAAGTGGAGTACATATGCACCGATGTTACCTTTAGTTTGAATTTTAATGAAGATTGCATATGAATTGTATAATTGGAGCCAACACGAAGGGGTACGGTTGGGCATTCATTTTTTAATCCCTAAATGTCCAACCGTACCCCTTCTTGTTGACTCCAATTTTTTCAATTACCTGTTCACACATGACAAATGCTCAAACGTAAACCTGGAAGTACGTATAATACTACTACAGGATAGCACAGGGTAAATTTGAAGGTGGACGAGCTCTATACTGTAATCTACTAAGTTCTTTACAGAACACACACACACACACACACATAGATATATATATACAGAGAGAGAGATGGGGTTAGCTGAGTTAGGGGTTAAAATAACCGTTTAAGGGATAGAAGTATCTATTACACTACCGGTATATTACCTATGTTTAAACATGGGCATCCATATACAAGCATATAATGCTCATAAATTATAGTATCAATTGCAATACCATACAACATTGGAAGCAGAAACAGCTGTTAGATGGGATGCAGTCTATTTTATTGATTTAATAAATAGTATTTGATGGAGTCAATTGTTGGTCATCGATATTGCTCCATTTTCTCTTTTCTTTATATATATATATATATATAAGTTTAACAATTAAGGATAATCTCTTAATAAGGGATCTTAACAAGAAATTATCGGGTAGCTAGCGTGAAAACCTCATAAAAGAAAAGAATTCGAAAATAATTTTTTTCTTTTGAACAAATTAATTATATCTATATACAATATATATATATATATATATATATAATATAATATATATATTCAAATGTAGATTCAAAATGTGACCGCGTGTGTATCGTTGGCGATTTTTTCCTCCGTCTTCCCTTCCTGGATCTTTCCTTTTCCTATGTTTCTGACGAAGAGCTCCGCTCGAAACGTTAAATCCTCCTTCTTTCTTTCCTTTCCTGAGCGTCCAATAACACTATACTCGTTCCATGTCCTCGCGTTGTTGTGTTTGTTTTCTCTTTGTGTTTTCATGTTTGGATTAACTAATATATATATATATATATATATATATATATATATTATATATATAATATATATATAATATATATATATATATATAAAGTTAATCCAAACAAGAAAACAAAAACTAAAAAACAACGCAAGGACGTGGAACAAATAAAGTATTATTGGACGCTCAGGAAAGAAGGGAAGAAGGAGGGTATATATATATATATATATATATATATATATATATATATATATATATATATAGCAGGTTACCAAATTCACTCACAAGGCCGAGGTAAAATTAGAAGACATTTGCTCAAGCTGCCACGCTGTGGGCCCGAAACCAAACCCACGTAGTTGCAAAGGAAGCTTCTTAAGCTACACAGCCATGTCTGCGCCTACGTACATATTTGTGCTGCAAATGTTCAATAATGAACTTCGGTGATTATTAATAACACTACAGTGAGGTCTTTTTCGTTCTTTTTTTTCCGTTTTATATTTTTTTATTCGTGTATTGACTACAATAACAACAAAAAGAAGAATAGAGAGCAGAAAAAGACGAATGTCGTGAGACTTAAAACAGGATATTAAAACCAACGGTAGAGAAGATACAGAGAGACAAAAGCTGCAATGGTGTCTGCAAAGTCTATCAAGCGATCTATAAATAAAGTTAGCACACAAGTTATAAAATCCAACAACTACTCGTACAAGCAAATCAATAATAATATCAGATGTATTTTCTACTCTCGGCACAAGGCCTGAAATTTGGAGGTGGAAGTTGATGGATTACATCGACCCTAGCATTTATTTTATTGACCCCGAAAATATGAAAGGCAAAGTCAACCTCGACGGATTTTATACTCAGAGCATTTAGACGGACGAAATAACGCTCACAGCATTTTGTCCAGCGTGTTAATGATTCTGTCATTTCGCTGCCTCAGTATCAATAATAATAATAATAATAATAATAATAATAATAATAATAATAATAATAATAATAATAATAATAGCCTTGATGCAGTACCAGGCAGCGGCTCTCATGGCTTCTGATCTTAACTGATTGGAAGTGTTATCATGTACATTGTTTTTTTCTTGGTATAAAAGATGGCCTACAGCAAATATTCTGCTCAATACCACAGATTTGCTTGTCAGTTGGTTGACCTTAACCAGTTGACCATGTCCCTTAGTGGCTGACGATATGTGCATCTCTGATCACAAGCGGAAGTAGTGGCAGAGCATCATAGCCGTGTGTTGAAAGGAATTCTTAGAAGTTTAGATAATTCACCTTTGGAAACGTGGGTGTTTCGTTCAACATCCTTAAACAACCCTTATTCAGGGACCTTTTGAGTGGTATGGGTTACTCGACCAGAAGAAAATTCTAACTGGGCCCCCACCTGCAAGGTCATGTGCTGTTTATCTTGATATGAGATCACTATGTTGCGCACATATGGTTGTGATGCATGTGCCTGGTGTAACCTTATCAGACGGGTAGTCATGATGGGTATACTGGGTTTCGTATATTTTACCCCAATGTCACTAAATAATAATAATAATAATACATACATACATACATACATACATACATACATACATACATATTTTACCTGTGAATTTGCTTGTGTAATCTGGGAATGCATACAATGAGCTTCTCTGCCCTAGGTGTACGGGAAACACACGGCGAGAAATGGAAGAAAATTTGAAGAAAAGGAAAAAAACAATAATAATAATAATAATAATAATAATAATAATAGTAATAGTATAATAATAATAATAATAATAATAATAATAATAATAATAATAATAATAATTCTTTTATTCTTTCTACTATAGACACAAGGCCTGAAATTTAGGCACAGGGAGTCAGTTGATTACATAGACCCCAGTGCTCGACTGGTACTTATTTCATCGAACCCCGAAAGGATGAAAGACAACTTCGACCTCGGAAACATTTCAACTCAAAATGTAAAGCTGGAAAAAATGCCGTTAAGCATTTTGTCCGACCGCCTAGCTATTCTATCACCTAACATAAATCCAAGGGAAGAAAAGAGAGACAAAAATACGATAAAATTGAATAGCATCTTAGAAATGCACCCCTCACGGTTGTATAGCTAAAGTGAGTGCCGCCCGGAACAGCCCATGAGTAAGCCGTCCTTTCCTCCAGGCCGCCATAAGCTTATATAGATATATATATATACAACAGGCTTCAAAATGTCGCTCTCATTAAAAGTGTTACCTGGGGCGGTCCGTTCCCGCCCTTCCCAGGCCCCCACCCCTAGCTTCGCTATTGCTCTCCCGCCTTCTTACTAACAACTTGCGAATATCAAAGACAACCACCCGTCACACTCAACAACGTAAAAATACCCCACACCGAGAAAACAGAAATAGTAGGCGTATTTACATAGACACATAATTAAGCTGCAACCTGAAAACTCTTGCTGCCTCCCAACACTTGTCTATGTTGCACTCCATCAATAAGTGCAAGAGAAAATGGTTACTAGTGTGAATTTGAAATGAGTCAGTACCGGAGTTACGTGAAATTTGCAGGACCCCCTTTAAAAAGTTATACCAAAAACTCTCACAAGAATTGAAAACATGCCTGTACCTGTCATTACTTTTTTTATTTTTCTTATCCCTTTAGAGTCACTAGAGAGAAGGGAAACGCCCATGATCCTTTTCTCTAGGTATCCCGAAGAGTGACTTGAATGTTTGCAATAAAATGGCCCCGTCTAAAAGCACGCTAAGAACCATGTTGTGGTTTTAAAACCAGATAACGAATTAAGACAACGAACCAGCAATATTAACGATCTCTTTAAGGCGGCGAGATAGCGTACCGGGCGAAATGCTTAGTGAAATTTCGTCCGTTTTAACATTCTGGGTTCAAATCCCGCCAAGGTCGATTTGCTTTTTATCCTTTCGGATCGATAAAATAAGTACCAGTTGAGTACTGGGGTCGATGTAATCGACTTATCCCCTCCTCTGAAGTTACTGACCTTTGGCCAAAATTGGATATCAATATCTATTTCTTTATTGCCCTCAAGAGAGCTAAACATAGAGGGGACAAACAAGGGGATCAAGTCGATTACATCGACCCCAATGCGTAACTGGTACTTGTTTAATCGATCCCGAAAGGATGAAAGGTAAAGTCGACCTCGGTGAAATTTGAACTCACAACGTAACGACAGACGAAGTACCGCTAAGCATTTCGCCCGGCGTGCTAACGTTTCTGCCAGCTCACCTCCGCCTAACAGTTTTTATAAATGGTCTTTTACAGACTTTTACCGTTTACTACATTTTACACATATGGCTATGGACACATCGAAGCCACAGCACCGCGAAGTGAATTTGGGCCCGAAACCACATGATTGCGAAGCAAACTTCTTAACCATGCAGCCATACGTACGTGTAGTTTCATATGCATCTCGTCTCTACTGGAGAAGACATCCATAACAGATGACATAATCTTCGGGAAAATATCTTGGCAAACGTAAAACAGGTGACATTTTGAGAGTATGCCAATACTAACTAATAAATAAATGCGAATGTATGTTATACTGTAAACGAGAATGTCAATATTCACTTCATGCAGAAATTATACAAGGTTCCACTGTAAATATATGTGTTTGTGCGCGGGTGTATGAGTTTCCGTGTTTGCGTGTGTATGTTTATGTGTAAGAATGATCACAGTTAAGCATATGTAGCTATTTCCGTGTACGAATGTATGTATGAATATATGCATGTGTGTGCGTGTATTTATGTATGAATGTATGTATGTGTGCATGTATATATACACACACACACATACATACATGAATGTTAGTATGTAATTGTATTTATGTACTTTTTGTAGGTATGTCCATTTATGTACGTAGCTAGATATGTACAAGTGAGTGCATGTGTATACATGCATATAAACAATGTGTGTGTGTGTGTGTGTGTAATCAAAATAGCAACAAAGATATCCAGAGGTAATGTAGTACGATCGTTTCATGCGATTCCATTTAAATGAAACGATCGTACTGCATTACCTCTGGATATTCTTGTTGCTTATTTTGAGTATTATCACCTCATTTTAAATTGTATGGATAATACCATACTAAATTCTGGTGCTTTCAACTTAAGTACCATACGTACATGCATACATATATAAATACATACATACATACATACATACATACATACATACATACATACATACATACATACATACATACATACATACATACATACATACATACATACATACATACATATAGTGTTACCTGTAATATGTCAGTCAGGTAACTTTCGAAATATACTTTTGCCAACATAGTATATTTCGAAAGTTACCTGACTGATATATTACAGGTAACACTATATGTATGTATGTATGTATGTATGTATGTATGTATGTATGTATGTATGTATGTATTTATATATGTATGCATGTACGTATGGTACTTAAGTTGAAGGCACCAGAATTTAGTATGGTATTATCCATACAATTTAAAATGAGGTGATAATACTCAAAATAAGCAACAAGAATATCCAGAGGTAATGCAGTACGATCGTTTCATTTAAATGGGATCGCATGAAACGATCGTACTACATTACCTCTGGATATCTTTGTTGCTGTTTTGATTACACACACACACACACACACACACATACATGGGTAATATCAAAAAATATGACATACATGCAATAATTATAATGTAACTTTTATCAAATGACTTAGTGTTTATAAAAAGAAATTGTGAAATGAATAATAATTTTCGACCAAGAAATACTTTATTGTCTTACAATAAAGTTAAATAAAGCATTTTTCTTCTGCCTAATCTCTGCTATAATTATTCTTTCATTACTACGTTTCTTCCTTCTGTGACTCTATGAGTCTTGATTCCACACTGTGTATATGTGTGTATATGTATGTGTGTGGGTATATATAAAGCGTACTTTTACTCATTGCCAGCTACCATGCTTTGTATCTACACTCAACCTCCACCTCTTGTGTTAACTCTCTCTCTCTCTCTCTCTCTCTTCTCTATATAATATATATATATATATATATATATATATATATATATATATGAAAAACTATGTCATTGTAAGAAAAAAATTGATAACATTCTTCAGACATATTGACTCAAATATATATTTTTTAACCTTTTAAAACAAGCCTTCTGTAGTTCTTTCATTTTTTACTATTTTCTATATATATATATATATATATATATCGTTTACAGCCTCTCTTCCACTCTCCCTATGGGATGTATGGTGTGACAAGGAAAATCAAGCAAACAACATTCATATCGGTTTGTGTGTGTGTGTTGTGTGTGTGTGTGTGTGTGTGTGCGTGTGTGTGTGCATGCGTGCGCACGTGAATGTGTTTAATTGATGTTATAGATACTTCCAAGTTGTAACTTTGTAATATAAAATAACAAACTCTAACACTCGAACGCGTTGTCTGCTTTTTATTAATACTTGCAACCACCTTCGCTCAGTCACTTGGGATATCTGTACTATTATGCATATGTGTGTGCGTATATATAAATATGTGCGCATGTATGTATGTGTACGAATTTAAATTTGTGTGTGTGCTTGTGCGGGTATGCATACGTTTGTATGTGTGTTTGCGGTCATGAGCGAATAACATATTCTAACAACGTATATGTAAAACCGAGGACGTTGCTTCTACCAGTTGGATGCTGATAATCATCTAATTCGAAATATGATCATAAATTCTACTGAGTATAATTATATTTGTCTGGTGAGTTAATCAGGAAGACTTTCTAACAACTCAAATAACCGTCTCAGTTACATTGAATGTGTTGTGATGTCAATCTATTTGCAGCCCAACAACAACAAAATATAAGCTTGTTTTTTCTAGAAGGCGATATGATCTTGCTCTCAATTTTTTCTATCTTATAATGTCAGTTCATCAGTCTTAGAGGAAACGAAATCCTTTCGCTTTGTTTCAGTAACCATATTTGCATTAACATGTTTAGTGCAATGAGTGCTCAAAGCTGATTAAAAGCAATTAAGCAGTGAAGAAAATACAATATTAGCTCAACGAATAATAGTAGTTTTCAGCCATCCACCTCCGCTCCTATTATGACCTCTACGGCCACCAACAACATCATTTTGGGAGATATCATTTTGCTGCTGTTGTTGTTGTTGTTGTTGTAGTTGTTAAGCAACAAGACGGGTAAGGGTGATTAAGTGATGGTCTAGGGCTTAGGGGCGGGAGACCCCAGACCTTGGAGAAAAAAAAAGAAAAACTTTGGTCGTCTTGTTGTAGTCGAGGGCTCTTCGTTGACGCCCGACACCACTGGGAAGTGGCCCTCGAAGTCGCTGGAAATGGAGATCTCCAGGTCCAAATTCTTGGACGGCTGCTGCTGTTGCTGCTGTCACATTCAGCAAAGTGGGGTCATTGCCCATTTGACATTCAAAATGGCAGGATTTACTTAAATTCACATTTCTAAACGGTTCCTTTCTGATGATGGGCCTTTGTGCTCGAAATATATAAAGATTACTCAACTTCCCTTTTCGCATGGTTAGAAGCTCTCCTTCTTCATTTGTTACTTTACTTCTGTGTTTTTTAGTATATTTTATTGCCCCAGCAAATGCAGCCGATGTCAGCTTGCCTTTCATCCTTCTGGGATCGATAAAGTGAAAACATAGCCAGAAACCAATTAATACCAATTAACACATTCCCTAAAATTTGAGATCTTGTGTCAATACAATTAATCATTATTCGAGGAAATTACTTTATTATTGGGATCATGAAAAGTACTAACCTCCACGTACACAGAGACACCAAATGTGAAAGCACAGGTCGCTTCGCACAAACAAGGCTACCAACCTGTGCAGGTATTCTTGCAGCATTTGACTTACACCAATTCAAGACGTTCGCCACCAATAGCATCAGTACCCGAAAGTCGGTGAGACCTATAGACACAGCCTCTTCCCCCAGAGCAAAACAATATTTAAAAAAAATTTCTTTGTCACAAGAACTATAGGCGTAGGAGTGGCTGTGTGGTAAGTAGCTTGCTTATGAACCACATGGTTCCGGGTTTAGTCCCACTGCGTGGCACCTTGGGCAAGTGTCTTCTACTATAACCTCGGGCCGACCAAAGCCTTGTGAGTGGATCTGGTAAGCGGAAACTGAAAGAAGCCCATCGTATATATGTATATGTGTATATATATATATATATATATATATATATATATATATATATATATATATATATATATATATATATATATATATATACATATATATATATGTGTGTGTGTGTGTGTGTACATGATTGTGTGTCTGTGTTTGTCCTCCCAACATCGCTTGACAACCGATGCTGGTGTGTTTACGTCCCCGTAAATTAGCGGTTCGGCAAAAGTGACCGATAGAATAAGTACTAGGCTTACAAAGAATAAGTCCGGGGGGGGCGATTCTTCTCGACTAAAAGGCGGTGCTCCAGCATGGCCACAATCAAATGACTGAAACAAGTAAAAGAGTAAAAGAGTAAAAGAGTATATCATATTTCGTTATGATTCGGACAAAAGACCGTGACTAATTCTCTCCCTAGACACGAGACTACTTCATTCTAATCCTTTATTTCTAGAATTCACAAGAGATTAATGCATCATAAAAGATTATATGAATATTCACAACTGTATCGACTACAATGGCAGTTATTATGAATTGTTGGTCGATAATCATACCGCATTGTATTAATTATCAAGACAATAACATTTCGATTTGAATACTAATGCATTTCTGAAAAATGTGCTAAAGTTTCTTATTCTACAGAACACTTGGTTCGGGTGTAAAAATTTACGATGAAGATAAGATCTAATTAAAGTAAGAATAAAACCGTAGTTATTATTGTCGTTTCCGTTGTGGACATGCTTACACAGATTAGTAAATAGAAAAAAAGTAGGGTAATGTAAACAAGGTCTATAATAATGGTAAAACTAGTTGGTTCCATTATTATCTCAAGACTCTGAAAAGCACTTGTGAGGTTTAAGTTTACATCGAGACTATAAACATATACATATGATCCCATATTACTCTTTTACTCTTTTACTTATTTCAGTCATTTGACTGCGGCCATGCTGGAGCACCGCCTTTAATCGAGCAACTCGACCCCGGGACTTATTCTTTTGTAAGCCCAGTACTTATTCTATCGGTCTCTCTTGCCGAACCGCTAAGTAACGGGGACATAAGCACACCAGCATCGGTTGTCAAGCAATGCTAGGGGGACAAACACAGACACACACACGCACATATATATATACATATACATATATACGACGGGCTTCTTTCAGTTTCTGTCTACCAAATCCACTCACAAGGCTTTGGTCGGCCCGAGGCTATAGTAGAAGACACTTGCCCAAGGTGCCACGCAGTGGGACTGAACCCGGAACCATGTGGTTGGTAAACAAGCTACTTACCACACAGCCACTCCTGCGCCTATATATCCATATATTTATTCATAACTAGCAGCATAGCCCGGCGTTGCCCGGGTATGTAAGAAACTTTGTCGATAAGCAATGCCCTTTACCTTTTTACCCTTTTTTGTACTCATTGAACCGTTATTTTGTAAAATGAAGCCTAAAAGGCATTAAGGCGTTCAAGGCACCGTTCCCTTGCATGCATGAAGAAAATCTATGACAGTCAAAGTGCATTTTCTGGCTTTGTTTAGCACACCCAACCTAGTTCTGCGGGATCAGTGTCGCGACGGGAACGCATGGGTTGGGAGTTTGACAGGCAGAAGTGATAAGGTTGCATGCTGTGAATTTCAAAAAAATTCCTGCCAATTTGTTAAAGATATTGTTGAAAATTTGTCATCTTGAATTTGAACGCAATTTCCCAAAATGGCATGTTTTATCGATTTTTTCTGATGGTAAGGTATTGCATGGAAAACTAACGTCAGAATTAAGTTCCTTAGGGTAACATTAAGCTTCACCATGAGTTTGGTGAAAATCGATTGCAAGTTGCGAAAACTACAACGGAAAATGTGTTGCATATGATAAGCTTAGATTCTCGACCCCATGTCGAATTTATCGATTTTTTTTCAGAACTGGGGGAACTTTTCAAAAGTTTCGCTGCGTTAGTTTTGAATTATGACATTGGGCTATGCGTGTGTCAAGTTTCATCAGAATCGGTTGAAAGCCGTGGTCAGGGTGAGGGTACAACCTGACAGACACACAGACAGACAAACTGCCTTTTATATATAGAGAGATTCATGCTGTATTGCTTCTTTCGTAATTATTATACGAGGAGGTGCTGAAAAGTTCCTGACTTTGGGTAAAAGAGAATACAGCAGGATTTAATTTTGATTTTATTCAACATATTCCCCTCTCAGGTTCACACATTTATTGCAGCGGCCCTTCAGGGTTTTTTAAGCCCTGTAAAAGAACTCGGAAGGTTGGGCCTCCAACCAGGCCTTCCGCGACACCCTCATAGTCAGGAAATTTTCGGCACTTACTCGTATAAAGAGAAAGCCCGCTCCTGTTGTTCGCTTTTGTTTTTGTTGCTGCTGTTGCTGTTGCTGTTGAGCGAAGTGGTCTTCGTCCCAGAACTCGCAAGATGGGAGAAGTCCGAAACGTGGTCCTTTGCTATTCGTAAGACGCGCAGAAGAGAAACCAGGTCAACCCCCGAATACCGAGAGCATCGACGGATGGATGAATGCGCATCCAGGCTCAGCGGTTGCGTAGGAAGTCGGGGACAAGAAACAGGAAGAAAGAGTGAGAGAAAGTTGGAGCGAAAAAGTACAACAGGGGTCGCCACCACCCCCTGCCGGAGCCTCGTGGAGCTTTAGGTGTTTTCGCTCAATAAACACACACAATGCCCGGTCTGGGAATCGAAACCGCGATCCTCCGACCGCGAGTCCGCTGCCCTAACCATTGGGCCATTGTGCCTCCACTGTTGCTGTTGTTCCTGGATGTGGAAGTTTCAGTCAATAAACGTTACTTTATTACAATACCGTCGTCTTCGAGATAGGAACTAACTCTGAGACACAGTGTTCGGGGTTAATCTTAAAAGAACATTGTCAGACCAGTGATTTTCTTAGCCTGAAGCGACAGGAACTGTTTTCGCATTCGGGATGTACATGTATGTGGTGGTCAGTTTCATGGAATATGAAGGGATAGATTTAGAGAAGATTTACTTACGCGATGCCAAGTAGGTTGTAAAACGAGCAATAAATGTATGAGGCTTTCTCTGTGGAAGTATACTGTTTATTGAAACATGTTAGTTGAGAAGCAGAGATTGCGGATGGGGTGGGAATCTGCAAAGTTGAATTTTGGCACAAGATCAGAAATATCGGTCTCAATTTAGGAAAGCAGGAGAGCTTGCAATTGGACTGATAAACTAAAGATACTTCGCGATTCGGATGGTGGTCTTGAGATCTATTATGATGTTCTTACCATAAAGAAGTTTTAAATGTGAATGAACCTAAAAGTTCCCACCATGGCATCTACCTAAACCGGGGTGTTTCTTAGAAATCCGGTGTTTGTAAAGTTAACCGTGTGGTGTTTTTATTTAGCAGTAGGTCATCAGGTCATATCTATGATCGAGCAAAAGCTTCCACTCATGACCATCCTATACATTCAGACATTGCGTATATTGACTGCATTCTTCAATGTCTTCTTCCTTATTTCAAACTATATATATATATATATATATATATATATATATTAATAATAATAATAATAATAATAATAATAATAATAATAATAATAATGATGATGATGATGATTATGATGAGGATAGTAGTAGTAGTAGTAGTAGTAGTAGTAGTAATAATATGAGGGAATATTATTCCAAACTTACAGGGAAAAATTCAATTTAGAAATATTAAATCAAATTTGGAATATAATTCCAAACTTACAAGGATTGTCTGATGATTGGTTTTTCCATGAAACTCTGAGTAACAACTCGTTAATCTTTTTAGCTTCAATAAAATAGTTGTAGTATATGTTTTCTATATGATGTGAATAACATCTTTTTCTATAGAATTGTTTAATAGAGGTCTTTCTCTAAATTATACATACACACACACACACACACACACACACACACACACATATATATATATATATACATATATATACACTCACACACATAGATAAATCCACATATACACACACACACACATACACAAGCACATAGACACACAGACACACATACAAGTGTGACCACTTAGGTGCAATAGGTGGGAAAAAATAATACTCGAATACCGAAGTTAGTGTAAAATAGTATTTTAATGGAGTTAAAAAGACTGCACAAACGGTTACTCAGTTCTACGTCACCGATCACCGGACATTCGAGTGCAATGACTGTCTGATGATCGGTCTTTCATGAAACTCTGAGTAACAACTCGTGAATCTTTTTAGCTTCAATAAAATACTATATGTGTGTTAGAATGTATGTTAGTTTATATGTGAAAGCGTGTACACGAGTGCGTATATGTGCGTGTGTCTAATGTGTAATCTACGTGTCTAATCTATGGGGCATTTCTATTTAACTTAGTTAATAATTTAATATATTAAAATAGAATTTTTACCTTGGAAAATTATAATTCTAACGTGACAAGTTGCCCAGATTAAAAAAAAACAGCGCGTAGTCCTGTTCATACCCAGCCCAATCTGTCAACCCTTAATAGTCCATTCTTTACCCCTAGATCATATAGTGGTTCCCTTATTTAGTTCATATCTTATCGTTATTATTCTTTTGTCCAAGTTCAGCCTTGCTGGAGCAAAAATATAATCAACGATATTTCTGCCATGTTTGATTGTATATCTAGGACTAAACTGATCACTGTATCTCTCACTCTCTTTTACTCTCTTACTTGTTTCAGTCATTTGACTGCGGCCATGCTGGAGCACCGCCTTTAGTCGAATAAAATCGACCCCAGGACTTATTCTTTGTAAGCCTACTACTTATTCTATCGGTCTCTTTTGCCGAACCGCTAATTTACGGGGACATAAACACACCAGCATTGGTTGTCAAGCGATGTTGAGGGGACAAACACAGATACACATTTACAAGCACATACATTTCCGTCTACCAAATTCACTTACAAGGCTTTGGTCGACCCGAGGCTATAGTAGAAGACACTTGCCCAAGGTGCCACGCAGTGGGACTGAACCCGGGACCATGTGGTTCGTAAGAAAGCTACTTACCACACAACCACTCCTTTTTTTTGTCATTTTTGAACGGTGTAGTGTGATTTGGGGGAAATTTGGTTACTATTTCGAGCAAGATCTGTCGTTTACATAGAAGCTCCTTTTCTATTTGTGTGGCTAGCTGTAGTTTTAGAAAGAAGGTGACACAAATTCCAGTTAGTAAAAATAGTATAGTATCGTAATATAGAACAGGCTATTGGTTACATTTCAACAATGGCCTGAACATTTGTTTGTGATCGACGATCTACTTATCAGTTAGGTGGGTGACCTTTTTCGTTTCTTGTAGGTGTTAGCTAACATGTATATCGTTGTTGACATAGGCATGGGCGTAGGCTGAGTCCTCGATTCTTAAAATAGATCCACCATTAACAATCCAACTCGCATTTGTATTTACACGTACGCTTATATTGTCATATATGTGAAAGGACGTAGCTTTGTGGTTAGAGTGTTGCACTCATCATTGTAAAATTGTACTTTCGATTCCTGGACCGGGCGATACGTTGTGTTTTTAAGCAAAACGCTTCATTTCACGCTGTTCCAAGCAACTCAGCGGGCAAAATGAATATTCCAACGACGGACTGGTGTCCCGCTCAGTGGGGAATATGTACACCATAGAAACTAAATGACTCGGGAAGAAACCCTTATATTCCTTTCTACTCTAGGCACAAGGCCCGAAATTTGGGGGGAGGGGGCCAGTCGATTAGATCGACCCTAGACCCCAGTACGTAACTGGTACTTATTTAATCGACCCCGAAAGGATGAAAAGCAAAGTCGACCTCGACGGAATTTGAACTCAGAACGTAGCGGCAGACGAAATACTGCTAAGCATTTCGCCCGGCGTGCTACCGTTTCTGCTAGCTCGCCGCCTTATGAAACCCTTATACTGTCATAGAGACGTAACCCAAATGGCGAACTGGCAGAATCGTTAGCGCGTCGGACAAAATGCTTCCGATTCTTTACGTTCTGAGTTCAAATTCCGCCAAGACGACTTTGCTTTTCGTTCTTTCGGAGACTGATAAAGTACCAATTGAAGATTGGAGGTCGATGTAATCGACTTCCCCCATCCCCCATAATATTACTGGTCGTTTGTCAAATTTGAAACCAGTATAGAAGTTGTTTGGGAGGATGTTTTTACGCCAATCAAATCCTATCTGGCTACGTTTATCGTGGTATACCACTTTATGGTGTGAAAGATTTGATGTTACTGTTTTCCTTTTTATTTTGTTGTTGTTGTTTAGTACCAGCTTAGTCTGGCTAAGTATACCTATGTCCGTAGGCATTCCAGCCATGATCACCCCGTCCATCTCTCAAACACTGTGACTTTATATTTACTACATTATCCAATGAATCCCTCCAGTTTGAAAACTATGGGATGTAAAAAGGAATTGATGGAAAACTATGGGGTGTAACTGGGGAAAATTGAGGGAAATTTGGTTGTCACATCTAGCAGGTCGAGCAAATCGACCGCAGGACTTATTCTTTGTAAGCCTAGTACTTATTCTATCGGTCTCTTTTGCCGAACAGCTAAGTTACGGGGACGTAAACACACCAGCATCGGTTGTCAAGCGATGTTGGGGGGACAAACACAGACACACAAACATATGCATACATACATACATACATATATATATATATATATATACATACATACATACATACATACATACATACATACATACATACATACATACATACATACGACGGGCTTCTTTTAGTTTCTGTCTACCAAATCCACTCACAAGGCTTTGGTCGGCCCGAGGCTATAGTAGAAGACACTTGCCCAAGGTGCCACGCAGTGGGACTGAACCCAGAACCAGGTGGCTGGTAAGCAAGTACTTCGTTTATATAATATACAAATAATATACTACAGCTGTGAGGAACAGAATACTTAACTTACATGACCAGTAAGGCTAACAGTGGTAGGGTTAGTTTCCTAACCGAGAGGAGATTTATCTCTCATCTGTAAAATAGGGGTGAAAGCGTACGGCCTAGTGGTTAAGGTGTTGCATTTACAGTTGCAAGATCACAGTTTCGATTCCTGGACCGGGTAGTGCGTTATATTCTTGAGGAAAAAATTTCGTTCCAAGTTGCTCCAACCTACTCGGCTGGGAGTGAGTAAACCTGTGACAGGCTGGCGTCCCGTTCAGGGATGCGGGGGGAATGGCGTGATCTTTCGGTTACTTTATACATCATCGAAACCGAGAAACCGGCCCTATGAGTTCTAAGACTCAATACAGCAATGTTCAATAGTTGGTGATGATGATGGTGATGATGATGATGATGATGATGGTGATGATGATGGTGATGATGATTGTGGTAGTGGTGGTGGTGGTGGCGGTGGTGGTGGTGGCGGTGGTGGTGGTGGTGGTGATGATGATGATGATGATTGTGGCGGTGGTGGTGGTGATGATGATGATGAGGAGGAGGAGGAGGAGAAGGAGGCACAATAGGACGGCAACAGTTGGCATTTAAGACGCAGTACTATCGATTTCGCTGGTTCATGAAATTATTTTTTTAATATATACTTCTTTATAAGTTCGTAAATAAGAATTTATGGAATTTGTAATTCTCTCTCTCTCCCCCGTCTCTCTCTCTCCCCTCTCTCTCCTCTCTCTCTCCTCTCTTTCTCTCTCTTTCTCTCTCTCTCTTTACTTACATTTGTTACGTGAATTATCCTTTTTAAAAATACTCGTGATTTTTACTCATTGTTGATCTGGTTATTAGTACGTAAAGATCTGATGTTCGACAGATAAGGTACGAGTAGTTTATAGGTTACCACGGTGAAGTCATGTCAAATTAAACAGAGTTCGAACGTTCTTTTCTTCTTTCTTTGTTTCTTTTCTAAAATCATTTTGCGTGGGCAAGAACTACTAAACCGATTCAACAACATTTTTTTCATCAACGCCTTTACAGAACTCATGCAGAACATATATTTTGTCACGCCTCGTCGTATGATTTATTTGTATTGTTGTCTGAATAGCAAATTGTCTACAGGAGGCAATGTTTCGTAAATGCAGTTTGTTGTTTACTGTACAAACCTGTTCCAGCTACGTAAGAGATCAAAGCCCGATTACTGCAACCAGCACAAGAGTGCAAACACTCGTCTACAGTTAATAGCATGCTAGAAAGTCCATCATGGTGGTGACGCAGTGGAATTCCACAAAATTTGTGATAATCTTCGTTGGCTGGCATCTTGGGCCAGAGTGTTCTACAATAAATCCAGGCTGACCAATCTCTAGTGAGTCAATTTGGTGGACGGTAACTGAGTGGAAGGCGGCGAGCTGGCAGAAACGTTAGCACGCCGGACGAAGTGCGTAGCCGTATTTCGTCTGCCGTTACATTCTGGGTTCAAATTCCGCCGAGGTCGACCTTTGCCTTTCATCCTTTCGGGGTCGATACATTAAGTACCAGTTACGCACTGGGGTCGATATAATCGACTTAAAACCTATGTCTGTCCTTGTTTGTCCCCTCTATGTTTAGCCCCTTGTGGGTAATAAAGAAATAGGTAACTGAGTGGAAGCCAGTCGTGTATATGTATATATTAAGTGTGTGTGTGTGTGAGAGAGAGAGAGAGAGAGAGAGAGAGAGACTGCCGGTTGACAACTGGTGTTGCTTTGTTTACGGCCCCCATAACTTACCACTGCCCGTAGCCTTTTTACTGGCACTCTGTTGGTTACGTCGACGGGTGTTCCAGTTGATCCAATCAACGGAATGGCCTGCTCGTGAAATTAATATGCAAGTGGCTGAGCACTCCACAGACACATGTATCCTTAACGTAGTTCCCAGGGTCATTCGGCTGGGGTTTTGATTTACAAGTGCAACTCATCTTTGCCAGCTGAGTGGACTGGAGCAATGTGAAATAAAGTATCTTGCTTAAGGACACAACGAGCTGCCAGGAATTGAACTCACGATCTTACGATAGTGAACCGAATAGCCCTAACTGCTAAGCCACGCACCTTCACTCTACTAGCATATTGCCTTTGTGTAAGAGTTTGGTGTTAGTATTGTTTAATCCCAGGTCAATTCAGATTGAGTAGACGTACGAACAGAAGCGTTCCAGCCACGACCAGTCTGTCATTTTAGGAGTACTTAAGACTATGTGACCTAACGTGCTCTTCCCTTTTTTAGAACGATAAGGGGTTATTTGAGGAACAGATGGCTGTTACAGCAGGTTGAAAGTGGCTACGTTGTTGCTCACTCGTTGGCTACAGTAAAAGGTAATGATCTACTCACCATCATAGCTAGAGTGTGTGCCACCCGGGGTGGTCCTTCTGTTTGCCGCCCTCATACCCCACAAAAAAACACGTATTGCCTACAGCAGACCCAAAAGTACTGCTCCTTTAAAAGTACCGCCCGGGGTGAACCGCCCGGGGTGGACCGCCCCTTCTACCCCCCACCCCCAGCTACGCTGGTGGATCTACTAACCCACAATGTCCAGGGGTAGATAATCATAGCAGCAATCAAATATAGCATATGCTACGGATCCTGTACTTCCTGAGATCTCATGTTGCATATGTGAAAGGATTCTATGATTCAAGTAATATTAAATACATGACATTTGAAAAATCAAATCATCATTTTATCTTGATAAATATTTCATATTTCAATATGGTCTATGTTAATATATAGTATTCAAAGTAATGACTATCCTACTCGCATGATTTATAGTTTATGAATTATTTAATCTCAAAACAATTCTATCTTCTGCGTCAACAAATGTACAATATTGTGCAAAGTTATTTAATGACATCGAAACACGTTCGCAATTTTCTGCCGTACTGGTTAAAACAAAATATTTAAATGCATAGTAGATTCATCATTTGGAAATATTACAATGTATTTGACAGCGTATAAGACGTACTTTTTCCCCAAATAAAATGTCTCAAAAGGATTACCCGGAATCCTACATCCGAATGTTGGCCTCCATTAAGCTTTAATGCACTAATAAAAAAAACTTTCTTTGTCCTGAATATGCGCTGCTGAAATTCAGGGTGTACCCATTATTACTTGTGCGTCTTTTATACCATTATATACATATTTCTTTATCGCATAATTATTTCCAGTTAGCTTTTAAAGCTCCGTTCATGAAACATGTTAACGCTAATTTAGCATTTGTTCCCGTTTTATGCATATTTTTGTCAGTTCGGCCAGAAAAATATACTGCTGAATATCAACGACAAGTGATACGTTTCTATTATTTTCTTTTTTCTTAATATCTAAACACATTGTTCTGCTCCTACGTGTCGGTGGGTGGTCTCCTTTATCTACCAGAAGCACTCGATTTTCAGTAGCAAAGAGGATATTAGATATTTGTTTGGGAACCCACGCTAGTGTTTAAAAATGCTGTGTTGCAATACTGCAAAGTTGCATGCATAAATCTACCAGTATACAATAGAAATATTTTACCTTTTTACCCGACCAGCAAGGCAACTGCTCTTGACGATGTTTCTTCGATTATCTTCAAACAGAAAGCTCCCAAGCAAGTTCCTGCAATGACCAGAGTCTTCAATGTTTATTTGCATGGAGATCGACGCAGTTATGAATGGTACTTTTTAATAACAAAACTAGCATTCCGTCGGTTACGACGATGAGGGTTCCAGTTGATCCAATCAACGGAACGGCTTGCCTGTGAAATTAACGTGCAAGCACTCTACAGACACACATACCCTTAATATAGTTCTCAGGGAGATTCAGTGTGACACAGAATGTGACATGGTTGGCCCTTTGAATTACAGGTACTGCTCAATTTTGCCAGCTGAGTGGACTGGAGCAACGTGAAATAAAGTGTCTTGCTTAAGGACACAACACATCACTGGGAATTGAACTCATAACCTTACAATCGCGAGCCGAATACATTAACCCATAAGCTAGCGTGTTCACACTTTTTAACTGCGGCCATGCAGGAGCACCACCTTTACTTGAGCAAATCGACCCCAGGACTTATTCTTTGTAAGCCAAGTAATTATTCTATCGGTCTCTTTTGCCGAACCGCTAGGTTACGGGGACGTAAACACACCAACATCGGTTGTCAAGCGATGTTGGGAGGACAAACACAGACACACAAACATATGCACACATATATATACATATACATATATACAACGGGCTTCTTTCAGTATCCGTCTACCAAATCCACTCACAAGGTTTTGGTCGGCCCGAGGTTATAGTAGAAGACACTTGCCCAAGGTGCCAGGCAGTGGGACTGCACCCGGAACCATGTGGTTGGTAAACAAGCTACTTACCACACAGCCACTCCTGCGCCTAATGTTCACATTATTTCAAAAGTTTGAAAATCTGCAACAGCAAAATCTGTAATAGCACCACCTGATAGGATTATCTAAATCCTTTTTAAGTCAAGTTTTGTTTATGGTCCATTCAAGTAGTGGATTCTCGTTGAGTGAGTTGTATCCAGGTATGGGTGGCTTATCTGGTATTCCATGAAGAAATCTGTCCAGACTCCGTTTAAAGGTGATGGGATCCTTTTCCTCTTTAATCAGTTTTGGGACAATGTTAAACAGGGCAGGGCCTGTTGAAGAAAAGAAATCATGTCGCAATGTACCTATATGTTGTGATCTTGAATTGGCCAGGGGACGTATGGCCCGTGGTCCCAGTCTTCTATGAATCTTGATACAAATGTTCAGGTCATTTGGGCAATGCTGTCGGTACATCGTACAAATGATGTACCGCTCGCGGCGGCGCTGGAGAGAGTAGAGTTTCAAGGCTTTGAGGCGGTCCCAGTAATCGAGATCAGTCATGGAAAGGTCATTTATGTAAGCTATAAAGAGGAGCGGGCCCAAGACAGTCCCTTGAGGGACACCACTGGGACTTTTTCTGGGCTTGGGTGGACTCCATCGACCACAATTTCTTGCGTTCTATTCGCCAGGAAATACTTAATCCAGTGTAGAAGATTTCCACGGATTCCAACATTTGCCAATTTTAAGAGTAAGATGTTATGGTCAACCCTGTCGAACGCTTTACTGAAGTCAAGATATATGACATCAGAGTTCGAACCTGATCCCAAGGCTTTACGTGTATCTTCAATGTGGTGTGACGGCTATGTTAGCCAGGTCTGCCACAGCGAAAGCCATGCTGATTTGCATTTAGGAGTTTGTGGGTGTCCAGGATCTTGCCACTCTTTCAAACACTTTAATGATGTGGGAGGTGAGTGAGATTGGGCGATAGTTGACTGCGAGGGATCTATTTCCCTGTTTGAAAACTGGGATGACAGACTAGGATAGGAGCTGTTTCGGTGTATAACCTGAGACTAAAGAATTTCTCCAGAGGTTGGTCAGAGGGACTGCAAGTTGGTGTCTACATTCCTTCGGGAGACAGGCGTTCTACCTTTGGTTAAAAGCAACCCTTCAAATCTCTCTATCTATTATAGAAACTTACTAGCGAGAAATTTGTGGCTTTGGTAAAGCAAACATGATAAGAGAACTGAACCAATGGTAGAACGCCTGTCATGTTTACAGGAGGTGTGAGTTTCAGTCCCAATGAGCTTTTTAAACTTATTATTTACATACTATTATTCATACCTTTATTTGTTACGAGATCCAGCAATCCAGAAAAGAAGAATTATTTCACATTCTCTCAAAGTTTATAAAAACCCTTATGA
>NC_043007.1:16287287-16332287 GCF_006345805.1 Octopus sinensis
TAATGACGGTACCTCTGCATGGCTGCAGCCAATGACTGAAACAAGTGAAAGAAAACAAATTGGCTATCTACCTGAGGCTTTATATAGCTATGGTGCGGCCTCACCTGGAATTTGCATCACCAGTCTGGAACCCCTATCTTGCCCAAGATATTAATCGTTCTGGAAACCGTTCAGCGACGTGCAACCAAGAGAATACCCTCCATCAGGCATTTGCCATATTCTGAACGCCTTACTTCCCTGGGCATGGACACATTGAAACTCCGACGTCTGGCAGCTGACTTGGCAGACAGCCATAAAATTATTAACCATCGTACAAACAATAACTCTGAGCACCTTTTCAAACTCCACCTGTCTAACACCCGTGGACATGTTTACAAAGTCAGAAAAACAGTACAACTCTCATGACTTTCGGAAACATTTTTCACGCTAAGAGTTGCTGAAGCATGGAACAAACTGCCGGCATCAGTTGTTAGTTGTCAAAGCACTGCATCCTTCAAAACTTCTATGCTTCCTGAGATTCGCCAACACTACACCTGATTTTCTCTCCTCCATACACACGCAAGCATGTTTCTAACTCATACACTGTTCACTTTCCAGACATTTATATATTACTGCAGATGCTTTATAAGCTCTTTTGACAAGTTGTGGTGCACCTTTGCACTGTATAGAATAATTTCATTATTATTATTTATTATTATTATTATTATAGAATTACTTAGAATTTAACCACAATGACAAGATGTCGAAAGAATCATAGAACCAAATGTTCTGGTAAAGTTATGACGGCCTGCAAAGGTAAAGCACACACACACACACACACACACACACACGGGACGAGGGAGAGAACAGGTTGTAATTTTTATAGAATAAGTTTATTTATTGTGAGGTGAGGTGTGTTCTGACATTTAGACCTGTCTTGCATGAAACCTTTGAACTAACATCTCCTCACGACTCACTCAGACTTATCGTATTTTACGAATGAACAGTTCTTTTCTTCAATCTGAAAAGAATAAATATTTTTGTCACTTCAAAATCTTCTTTATTACTGAATTGGCATGTGTAAAATCTGGTTTTCTTATATTGTTGTCTAATGAAAGTCTACTTTAGCGTTTATCTCATTTTATTTCTTTTTCAAAAAGAATTTCAAACAATATTTTAAGTATAACTTTTTAAAATATATTTTTAACCCCTAGTTACCCGTGGGAAAGAGTGAATAGCCAAGTGGATAGAAAGATCGGTAGTTCGCAGCAAGCCAAAGCCACTGCATTATGTCAGCGATTATTATACTTATTTTCACCTTTTCTTCCAGCTTTTTATTTTCTGAATTCAAATACCACCGCGGTTGACTTTGCCTTTCATCTTTTCAGTGATGATAAAATAAGTGTCATTTGGGTGTGGTAGTCGATTTAATTAAATTACCTCCTCCCATTAAAATTTACTCACCTTGTACCAAAATTTGAAACTATTATTACGCTTATTTTGTCTCTAAATGACTCGGTCATTTTAACTCTGAATATGTAAGATAGCGGTTGCAAATATTTAGACAACTTTTATATCTTCAGAAGTATGAACAAGTGTTAAACTATCACACAGTAAATTGAAATGTCGCATTGAATAAAATTTGTAATTGAAGCACTACTTGAAGTATTCAATGATAAAAGAAACCACAAAACCCCATTTTGATAAAAATATCTAAAATCTTTTCCAGACAGCCTAGCCTTTAAAATTTGCTTTCTTTTTGTAAAGGTTTCAATCAAATCAATAAGCAGCTTTCATTCATTATAGTTTAGTTGAGCGGAGGCACTGACGTCGAGTTAAGGAATTTGCTCCTAAATTGGAGATGTGTCATTTAGCATGATCTGAGATGGATCCAAACCCTAGAATGAAATTGGACGAAAATTACATGGAAAATCCATCGAATGAACTATATCTGTGATTCTGATTCTAAGGGCTAGTTTTGTTACGTAGCGGGTTACATTGATACTCCCTAAGGATTACATTAAGTATATGCGTGTTTGTGTATCCAATTCAGCCACTTTCATACTAACACGAGTTATAAGTCAATAACTAGTAAATTGAAACCGACAGAGACACATGCATTGATGTAAGCCTAAGCTTAAGCCTACACGAGTATACCAATGGCTTTCGTTCAATGCTGTTGAACTTTACATTATATATTTGCATGTTTTTCTTTGTCTGTGGGTCATCATGCCTTATTATCATTTCTGATATATAAGTACCGGATGTACGATAATGTATCATATATATGTTGTGTGTGTGGGGGGGTATAAGATTGTGGTTATAGAGGGGGCTTTTGTTCTTTCTTTTTCCCCTCAATCCGATTTATTTTGTAATGCATTATTTTTTTACCTTCTATCTCGCACTGCCTCACACACAAACACACACACACAAACACACACACACACACACACACACACACACATACACACACACACAAGCACGCGCATGCATACATACATACATACATACATGGGGAATTCCAGAAATTTTCAGATATTTTTCACAAGAGACATTTATTAATTTGAAAGAAGTACAAAATTCTAATCTCCGTCAAAGTAGGGGGTCTCTGACATCAATGTATTTGTTGTAGTGCTTCAGCCACTTCATGAAGGCCCCCATAAAAGTCCTTCAAGGTGAAGGTGTCCAGGACCCTTTATCACAGCCTCATTCGCCGTCAAAACGACTGCCTCTAGTTTCTTCTTCACCTTGGGGAACAACCAATAGTCACGGGGGTCAAGATCTGGACAGTAGGGAGAGTGAGAGATATTTTTGATGCCCACCCCTGTTGGTTACCAGGATGATTGTCACTGAGCACCATGGAAACAACCTTCGCACAAATCCTGCAAAAGTTCAGATCTTCGTGAATAATTCTGTGTACAGTTGCCTCACCAACTCCACACTGTATGATTATTGCCTTTATAGACACACGACGGTTCTCATCAAGGAAATTGAGAATTTTCTCAACCAGCTCTGATGTTCTGGCCTCCCTCCTTCGCCTCCCACACATCTCATTGTCCATCACCCGCTCTTTACCGTCTTTTAGTGGAGGCGGAATAGCCCAGTGGTTAGGGCAGCGGACTCGCGGTCGTAGGATCGCGGTTTCGATTCTCAGACCGGGCGTTGTGAGTGTTTATTGAGCGAAAACACCTAAAGCTCCACGAGGCTCCGGCAGGGGATGGTGGTGATCCCTGCTGTACTCTTTCACCACAACTTTCTCTCACCCTTACTTCCTGTTTCTGTTGTACCTATATTTCAAAGGGCCGGCCTTGTCACTCTCTGTGTCACGCTGAATATCCCCGAGAACTACGTTAAGGGTACACGTGTCTGTGGAGTGCTCAGCCACTTACACGTTAATTTCACGAGCAGGCTGTTCCGTTGATCGGATCAACCGGAACCCTCGTCGTCGTAACCGACGGAGTGCTTCCCACCGTCTTTGAACCTCTTGTGCTATCGACGAGGTTAATCCGTAAGCAGCCTGGAGAATTTCGTTAGTTTCTGTAGCGTTTTTACCCATTTCAAAACACCACACTTGATTGCGTAGCGAGTTCACAAACGTCTCGATTGCATTCGGCAAACTGATCGGCTGTGGTACGCAGTATTTAGCTGGGCGTGTTCAAAGTGCTGTTGCAGCTGTCTCTTCAGTCGAAAATAGCAAAAACTGGACGAACAGCTTATTGTATGCTTTGTAATGATATACAAAAATTACAATAATCTAGGACACTTATAACTGCCTCTCCTATAAAAGTCTCATATATACACATATATAATATATATATCATATATAAGATATATATATATATAATATATTATATATATAATATTATATATATATAATATTAATATATATATATAATTATATATATATATATTAATATATATATATAAATATATATAATATATAATATATATATATATATATAATATATATATAATAATACTATATATATATATATATTATATATAATAATAATATATATATATATATATATATATATATAATATATATATATGATATATATATATATATATATATATATATATATATATATACTAATTATATATATATATTATATATATATAAATATATAATATATATATAATATATATATTAATATATATAATATTATATATATATAATATTATATATATAATATATATATATATATAATATATATATATATAATTATATTATATTATATAATATATATATATATAATATATATATATATATTATATATATATAATATATATATATATATAATATATATATAATATACTATATATTAATTATTATATATATATAATATATATATAATATTATAATATATAGAATATATTATATATAAATATATATATATATATATATAATATATATAATATAATATATATATATAATATATAAATATTATATATATATATATATATATATATATATAAATATATATATATATAATATATATATCTATATAATATATATAATTATATATATATATATATAAATATATAATATATATATATATATATATAATATTATATATATATATAAATATATATATATATATATATATTATATATATATATATATATATATATATATATATATATGTCATATATATACTCTTTACTCTTTAACTGTTTCAGTCATTTGACTGTGACCATGCTAGCGCACCGCCTTTAGTCGAGCAAACTTATTCTTTGGAAGCCTAGTGCTTCTTTCAGTTTCCGTCTACCAAATCCACTCACAAGGATTTTGTCGGCCCGAGATTATAGTAGAAGACACTTGCCCAAGGTGTCACGAAGTGGGACTAAACCTGGAACCATGCGGTTGGTAAGCAAGCTACTTACCACGTAGCCACTCCTACGCCTATAATATATATATATATATATATGTGTGTTGTGTGTGTGTGTGTGTGTGTGTGTGTGTGTGTATGTATTTGTATGTATGTATGTATGTATGTATGTATGTATGTATGTATGTATGTCAGGTCACTTTCGAGTGCTACTGGTAACATGTAACCCAGTACTACCTGTTGCATGGTCGGGTCGTCGGCGACTAAACCGGCAACCCTACCAAGTTCGCTTGGTGAGGAGGGTGTTTATTGGTCACCCTGTGGGATGAAAAACAAAACCCGTCAAAGGGCGGAGGAACTCTTGAGAGTCAACGACCATCCAATAAATGTCTTAAAGCTGTATCATGCGTGGGGACATAGAAATAATCGGATTGAATACCCGATCGCGCAGTTAAACCATTGGGAGTGAAGGACTCCTAGCCTTTGTCAGGGCATCCTTCTAGGAGAAGGTAACTCAGGTAACTGGGATAACTCCGACATAAAACCTGCGGCTCAGTGGTTACCGATGATGTTGACTTGTTCTTCTTTTCGGATTATGGCTGCTTTTGCTTAGTGAGTGGGATTGACTCAGTGCACAGCCTTTCCTCACTTAAAAAGTATCTTCTTGCACAGGCATTGCACGATAACAACATTGATTAAGCTTCGTGCATTGGCCATACTCGATAACGAGGGGGCAGCCACCATGTATGTATGTATGTATGTATGTATGTAAATATATGTATATATGTATGTATGTATGTATGTATGTATATGTATATATACATATATATGTGTCTGTGTATACAAATGTATGTATACACACATACAGACACACAGATCGGGCTACTATAGCCCCAGGTTGACCTTAGGCTGTGGCAGAAGACATTTGCTTTGTGAGTGAATTTGGCAGATGGAAACTGTGTTGAAATTTGTTGTATACATGTGTGTGTGTATGTCTATATATATATATATGTGCTTCCTGATGATTTCTTTTGAATGAAACAGTTCTAGTCCTGTAGAAGCTCCTTCTGTAAAATAAATTAATTTACTCTGCTATGTATTGAGTACCTTATTTACTTTGGTTAACCCCGACTCAACCCGGGACCTACATATATATATATATATATGCGTGTGTTAACGCGCACGTATGTGTGTCTTCATATTCATTCTTGTTTCCTCCACCTTCTGCCACAGTTTTACAACCAGTGTGTGTTTGTTTACACCTTTGTAATATATAGGTTCGGCAACAGAAGCCAGTAGAATAAGTACGAAGGGATCGACCTACCCGACCAAACCCTTCAAGGTGGTGCCCCAGCACTGCCGCTGTCGAATGACTGAAACATGTGGTGGAAGCACTCCGTCGGTTGCGACGATGAGGGTTCCGGTTGATCCGAATCAACGGAACAGCCTGCTCGTGAAATTAACTTGTAAGTGGCTGAGCACTCCACAGACACGTGTACCTTTAACGTAGTTCTCGGGGATATTCAGCGTGACACAGAGAGTGACAAGGCCGGCCCTTTGAAATACAGGTACAATAGAAACAGGAAGTAAGAGTGAGAGAAAGTTGTGGTGAAAGAGTACAGCAGGGATCACCACCATCCCCTGCCGGGGCCTCGTGGAGCTTTTAGGTGTTTTCGCTCAATAAACACTCACAACGCCCGGTGTGGGAATCGAAACCGCGATCCTACGACCGCGAGTCCGCTGCCCTAACCACTGGGCCATTGCGCCTCCACACTGAAACATGTAACAGAGGGTACAAAGCGAGGAATTGGGGAGGGGAAAGAGAGTTGATTAGATTTATTGCAATTACCTGGCCAGTAAGAAAAGATGAAAGACAAAGATAAGCCTGATGAGATTTGAATTCAGAGCGCAAAGAAGCATGATAAACACCTGAAGGAGTTTGTGCGACTCTAAAGATTCTGCCAAGCGAATAACAACATGGGTGGGTTTCAAAAGCGTAAACGTTGAGAACAGAAACCTGAGTTTATTCATGTATGAAAATATTAAATATATAAAACTTCTTTGTCGGTGAATTTAGGTCAAGGATGATGGGTCGCAGCTTAACAAAAGTAAAACGAAAATTTATATTTCATGAGTCATTTAGAGATCAGAAGACGATTACAGCAATAGCTAACTTGCTTGCCTGTATGAAAGACAGTCTACGTTTTGTAGATGATGATGGCAATCCCTCAAGGTCGAGGATGATGGTCTTCGCGCAAATTTACTGGTGAGTCCGTAGGTGACCGATAAGACCAATTCTTGCTTGAAAAGATCGGTCGCAGTGCGGACATCTAGTGCCGGAAGGGAGAGTCGCACGTGGTTGTTGTTGGCGCTCCTTCCGTCGTCGTCTTTTCTCCTCCAGCTCTGCAGACCTTTTCGAATCGAAAGTCGCCGTTCCCTCATGGATGGTGTTTTTCCAGAGTGGTCTGTTTTTGTAGAACACATGCATTGGAAGGCATTCTGTTAATGCAAATGCTGTAACCACTGATAGACGTGTTGGTGTGTGAACGGGTGCTCCCACGTAACGTGTCTAAGTGTTATATTACATATATATATATATATATATATATATATATATATATTATATATATATATATATATATATATATATAGATATATATATATATATAGATATATATATATATATATATACATGCGCGCGCACATGCATGTTTATACGTATGTGCGATTGTGTAATATATATATATACATATATACATACATGTATGTAGGCGTATGAGTAGCTGTGTGGTAAGTAGCTTGCTTACCAGCCACATGGTTCCGGGTTCAGTCCCACTGCGTGGCACCTTAAGCAAGTGCTTTCTACAATAGCCTCGGGCCGACCAAAGCCTCGTGAGTGGATTTGGTAGATGGAAACTGAACGAAGCCCGTTGTATATATGTATATATATATGTGTGCGTGTGTATTTGTGTGTGTGTGTGTGTATGCATATATATGTATGTAAATATGTTAACGCACACGCACACACACTCATTTATACACGCATATATATGTCTATATCATAGCTATATGATGTGTGTGTGTTTGTGTGTGTGTGTATGTGTGTTTGTGTGTGTGTGTGTATGTGTGTGTGTGTGTATGTGTGTGTGTGTGTGGTGTGTGTGTGTGTGTGTAAATCCCATCAGAAAAACTCAAAAGCTCAGACAGTTTCTACCAAGTGATCTTCTGTAGACACGCTACTTAGTGGCAGCAAGCAGAGTCTCCAGTTTAATCGTAGTATGTTGTAACAGTTGGGCAATGTACGAAAAGTCAGTCCCTCTCGATCTTTTGCCACGAGTTAGTTTCTATAGCAACAGTTAATGTGTTACCTTGTCATTGCATCTCCAATAGTAACTTATAAAAAACGTTTATTTTCATTGGCGCAATGTGGTTATAACTGAAGGTAGATTGCCACAAAGTTCGGCATGTGTTTTATTTTTACTCTACGGCGTGCTGAGTTTTGCAAGTGGTAATCGTTTACATAATGTCCTGAAGAATTTGCAGGGCTTTTGTAAGCATCTCTGTATCTGTGCCATATATCAGCACGCGGCTAATGCTACGAACTGGCAGAACTGGACAAAATGCTCAGCAGTTTGTTTTTTTTTTTTTTTTTGTACTTGTTTCAGTCATTTGACTGCGGCCATGCTGGAGCACTGCCTTTTGAGTACAGCAGGGATCACCACCTCCTGCCGGAGCCTCGTGGAGCTTTTAGGTGTTTTCGCTCAATAAACACACACAACGCCCGGTCTGGGAATCGAAACCGCGATCCTCCGACCGCAAGTCCGCTGCCCTAACCACTAGGCCATTGCGCCTAGTTTGTTTTTTGGGGGTTTTTTTCTGATTCTTTACGTTCTGTGTTCAAATTCCACTGAGATCAACTTTATCTTTCATCCTTTCCAGGTCGATAAGATAAATTACTAGTCAATCATTGAGGTTGAAGTAGCTTACTGACACCTCCTCTTAAAACGGTTAGACCTTGTGCCAACATTTCAAACAAAGGCAGAATTAAGGCGGCGAGCTGGCAGAATCGTTAGCACGCCGGGCGAAATGCTTAGCGGCATTTCGTCTGCCGCTACGTTCTGAGTTCAAATTCTGCCGAGGTCGACTTTGCCTTCCATTCTTTCGGGGTCGATTAAATAAGTACCATTTAAGCACTTCCTCTGAAATTATTAACTATCTTTTTTATTAACCAAAAGTGTTTCTTTCGCGGGTTTAAGTGCGTAGTAAAAAAAAAGTGGCCAAAATCGTTTCGGACTGGGGTGGGAGTGAAAAAAAAAAAAATTTTCAATATTAGTCTTTTTTTCTTTTTTTTTTTTCGTGAAAAGATGTCTCCTATCATTCTGAAAACTTTGGTGAAAAACATTATTGGAAAAAATCCCCATCAAAACGGAGAAATTCCAACTTATGTAAGCCGTCTGATCCGAAACACCGTTTTGTTACTGAATGACACGAGGAACATTCTAGTGAAGTTGAACATCTTATCTGGCCACCACAGTCCCCAGATCTCAATATTTTTTTAACATTTATGGTGTATTTTAGAAAAAACAAGTTAGGGGTCGATATCCTCCACCATCATCACTACAAAAACTGGAGAATGTTTTAGCTTAAGAATGGACAAAAATTGTTTTTTGGAAACAATTCAAACTTTGTACGAGACCATACCTCATAGAATTCAAGCTGTAATTACTGCCAAAGGTGGTCCTATCCCATATTAAAATAATTTGTTTGAAATTTTAAGGTATTTCCATTATTTTGTCCAACCCCTGTGTATATATTCTTATATATATATCAGAGTACTTATCTTGGATTAAAATAACATTCGAATTCGACCCTGTGTATATATAGACATGTGCACGCGCACACACACATGCGCGCGCGCAAATACATATCTAGGATAGAAAATCATCTCCTTGACGACAATCTGACCTCGTCTCCCGGGTATCCGTATTATAGATTATAGCACACACCGGCTTCCGTCTTATCCCTAAAAATCATGCTATTTGTATATTTTTACGAGAACGCATTAACAAGTCTACTTCGCCCCGTATCACATTACGATTACAAATTATTTCATCGTCACACCAGATATTCTATTCAACAAATATGGCTCTTAAATTCACCGATTATGAGAAGATTTCAGTCCAAGAATATGAATAACAATAATTAACTGATTTAAATACATACATTAGAAAAAGTTTATAAATACTAATCTAATACAGAAGACCATAAATTTATAATTATTCGTATGCTTGGGATAATTCTCATCGTAAACATCTGATATAGTTGTGATACTTGGCTATGTTAAACAGTAATATATTTTATATTTAGTGCGTAGTCTACCGTACTGAATGTAGTAAATCGCAAATATTTTATTTGTTTCAGTTAATGGATTGCGGCAATGTTGGGACATCATCTTGAAGGGTCTATTCGAACAAATAGAGCCCAGTACTTATGTTTGTTTTGTTTTTTTGTTTGCTTTTTTTTGTTTTGTTTTTTTTTATAAACAGGTAATTATTCTAACTGTCTCTTTTGCCTAAATTACGGGGACACAAATACCTCAGTAGTGGTCTTCTTCTTCTTCGAATCAGGACTCACGCCATTAGCCACAAAGAATAATCTCTAATTCGAGCCTACTCTAAGCTACTAAGAATGCGTGTGGCAACTTGAAGATCCACCTACCACACGCGATAGACTGGCGGTTGTACGGGCGCGAAAGCTACGTTGTTATCCTCATTCCGTAAACGGTGCCTTTTAACGGGTGGAGAGCTAAACCATACTGGGGTATAGAGGATTCGCAATCTAGACTAGGGTCTGAAAGTTTACCACCCCATGGTTCCTCTGTTTTGTGACAGAAGTAGGAAGAAAGAGTGAGGGAAAGTTGTGGTGAAAGAGTACAGCGGGTTTCATCACCCACCCCGCCGGAGCCTCGTGGAGCTTAGGTGTTTTTGCTCAATAAACACTCACAATACCCTGTCTAAGAATCGAAACCGCGTTCTTACGACCGCGAGTCCGCTGCCCTATCCACTGGGCCATTGTGCCTCCACTCAGTAGTGGTTGTCAAGAGATGGCAGGGTGGAGTGAAAGACACATACACAAAGGCACACACACACACACAACTGTCTTGCACAGTTTTCGTCTACCAAACTAACTCATAAGGCATTATAGTCGGCCCGGAGCTATAAAAGAAAACACTTACCAACAGTACCGTGCAGCGGAAATGAACCCGAAACTTCCTGGTTGCAAGGCGAGAGTCTTAAACCACACAGCTATGCCTACGCCTATGAATGTATAATTCTGTTGGGAATGACATCCTTAACAAAGCAGTCTAAAACAATACTTTCTACTGTTGATACAGGGTCTGGAATTTTGAGGGTAGGATCCAGTCGATTAAATCTGGTACTTATTTTATCGATCCCGAAATAGTGAAAGGCAAAGTCGACACTTCTTTTTTTTAATGCATTTCAGCTCAAAGTATTATTTAATCTTATCTATTTTCTTCAGAATCCTTTCAAAACGGAAGAACTTCATTTCATTGACGACAGTGTTCACACCTTGAAGAAGTCTTAAATTGTGAATGACCCTCAAATTTCTTTTATTCTTCAATTAAGAGTCATTTCATTAACCGTGTTTCACGACACTAGTTCAACTTTTTTCAAGTGATAAACATTTTTACTTTCTATTTTGCTGCAAACTCTTGCGAAATTAAAGCTAAATAAATTTTCCCAATGAAAAGAGTTTTATTAGAGAAAGAGCGAAAGTACGTTTATAAAATTGATTTTGCAGTCATTTATATGGAAACGATAGAAGTGAAATAAGTCAAGGCGTTGTACAGTAAATAATTTCATAAGTTTTATCCATATTAATAGAAAATTATCAGAAAGTGTCATCCAGTTTAACAATGTGTTGTAGTCAGCAGTATTGATAATGAGGAAGATACTTTCAAATATTCGTGACAGGGTTGGTGCATTTAACGATGTCTAAGAAAGACCATTCCAAGAGACACAAGTCTCTTTGCCAAACGAAGTAATTATTCTACTTCCTAAACATGTTTCATTACAACGAATTATTCAATGTCACAGTGTGACATTGAACCTAGAGTGACCAAATAACCAACGTTGAAATCTCGAGAAGAACTGACCTAAGTAAACTGCAAGACACCATCATAGCTAGGTGGCAGAAGCTGTTTGACCATGTATTGCTCTTACCTTTGGAGAGACCGACAAGAGCAACGGTCGAGTGGACAGTTGAAGGAGAAAGAGAAGCAAGCCGGTTAGGACGAAACGAAGGACTGCGCAGGAAGTCTTGACCGAGATGGAAAGAAGAGTGCAATTTGGGCCCCAAATGCTACCACTTGGAGAACTTCTCATCGCCGGATACTCTTTGAGCGAGCGGAAATAGCATCATAATCATCATTTCCTCAGCGAAATAATGGGAATCTAAAATATTTTTCTCTAAGCGTTACATGTGACATTCGGTGGTGAAACACTTTTAGCTTACGATAGCAATGATAATAATAGAGTGTTCGTATTTTGCACTTTGAAAAATGTGGAACTCCTTTCTGGCATACAGCCAGTACATTTGCATTTAACCAGATTTTGTTCATGAACAATGTTGTGTGTGTGTGTGTGTGTGTGTGTGTGTGTGTGTGTGTGTGTGTATAAATATATATATATATATGTATGTATGTATGTCCATCATGTGCAAACACACACGCACGCGCACATACACATATACGTGTAAGTATATACAAATATATACATACTCACAGATACACAGATAGATCGATAGATAGATAGATAGATATAGATAGATAGATAGATAGATAGGTAGGTAGATAGGTAGATAGATAGATAGGTAGGTAGGTAGGTAGGTAGGTAGGTAGATAGATAGATAGATAGATAGATAGATAGATAGATAGATAGATAGATAGATAGATAGATAGATAGATAGATAGATAGATATCTGAGTTTTATGGTTGTGTATAAAAATTATATTAATCAATGAAATTCCAACCTAGTCTGATTTTCACGTTTTATCATTTACATTTTTTACAATTTTACAATATTGAAATAAACTAGTACTTTCATGAGCTACGCAATCATCAGGTTTATGTAGTGACAGTCATTTTTCACAATTGTCAAGTGTGTTTTATATGTATGTACGTACATATATATATATATATATAAAGGCGGTGCTCCAGCATGGTCACAGTCAAATGATTGAAACAAGTAAAAGAGTAAAAGAGATATATATGTATATAGATATACACACACGCACATACATATATACACATGATTATATACACATATACAGGCACACATACATGCATATATATGCATATATAGAAAGACGCGCGTATGTGAAGGCATGTGGTCTAGTGGTTAGGCTGTTGCACTCACAATCGCTAGATCGTAGGTTCGATTCTTTGACTGGGCGGCGAGTGGTGTTCTTGAGCAAAACACGTCATCGCTCTAGCCCCCTTCGATCGTATGTGGAGATGGAGGATGTTGGCCTAGCGTCATTTGAAGGCTAAATCAGTGCAAAAGCGCATTGTGACCAGCGATGTGTAACAACATCTGATATATGCGGGTTGAACTGCCTTTGGTGCGCTGAGCTACCGCGCGTTGTGCTATCGGCAATCATCACTGAAATATCTTGCGTGAAAATGTCGTCGACGGTTTAGGGACACCATCTGCTGAATTAATAACTACTCTTTACTCTTTTACTTGTTTCAGTCATTTGACTGTGGCCATGCTGGAGCACTGCCTTTAGTCGAGCAAATCGACCCCCAGGACTTATTCTTTGGAAGCCTAGTAATTATTCTATCCGTCTCTTTTGCCGAACCGCTAAGTTACGGGTACGTAAACACACCAGCATTGGTTGTCAAGTGATGTTGGGGGGGGGACAATCTCAGACACACAAACGTATACACAGACACACACACACACACACGCATATATATATATTATATATATATATATATATATAATATATATATATATATATATATACATATATATATATACGACGGCTTTCTTTCAGTTTCTGTCTACCAAATCCACTCACTAGGCTTTGGTGGGCTGAGGCTATAGTAGAAGACACTTGCCCAAGGTGCCACGCAGTGGGACTGAACTCGGAACCATGTGGTTTATAAGCAAGTTACTTACCACACAGCCACTCCTACGCCTATCTGTTAAAAGTTTATGAGAAGATTTTTATCAGTACTGAAAATGGCTTATAAACTAGATATCATAAAAAGAAGACTTACTTACACCAATTTATATGTTGAGAAGTCCAGACCACAAGTATATATATATAATGAAATAAATGTTTCGGTCACTGATGACAACCTGGTTGATCTTAGCATCTGCTGAAGCTCGTGTTTTATGCTCATCGACTGACACCTGTCAGCGTGTGTCGTGTAACTGTCTTTTAGAGACAGAGTAAACATGCAAATGTTCAAACTCTTTGACTTATAATTAAGTCTGGTAAAACATGTGTGTGTGCGTGTATTAGTGAGATCGCGTATATATGAGTTTTTCACGCATACGTATATACATACATATATATATGTGTGTGTGTGTGTGTGTGTGTATATATATATATATATATATATATATATATATATATATATATGTATGTACGTATGTATATTTGTATGTATGTATGTATGTTCGCTTTAACATAAACCATTAAGGTTGTGCACACACACACACGTACACACGCATACACGTACGCACTAACGCACGCACGCACACACACATGCACACGTACATGCACATACACACACTCATTAAAGAATACTCGGTGTTGCCCAGGTTAAAAAATAGTTTTGAATGGTTCAGAATTATTCTTAATATATAAATATTTAGTGTAATAGAACACTCCTGAATTTTTTCTTAAAAATTATCAATATCGATAAAGCTGAAATGCGAAAAGGTTGTTTGATTTCTTGGTTATTTGTCTCGTGGAGGCGCAATGGCCCAGTGGTTAGGGCAGCGGGATCGCGGTTTCGATTCCCAGACCGGGCGTTGTGAGTGTTTATTGAGCGAAAACACCTAAAGCTCCACGAGGCTCCGGCAGGGGATGGTGGTGAACCCTGCTGTACCCTTTCATCACAACTTTCTCTCGCTCTTTCTTCCTGTTTCTCTTGTACCTGTATTTCAAAGGGCCAGCCTTGTCACACTCTGTATCACGCTGAATCTCCTCGAGAACTACGTTAAGGGTACACGTGTCTGTGGAGTGCTCAGCCACTTGCACGTTAATATCACGAGCAAGCTGTTCCGTTGATCGTATCAGCTGGGACCCTCATCGTCGCAACCGACGGAGTGCTCCTATACCTATTTGTCTCATTTGGGGATGGGAACAGTTTAAGGGGAGGTAGATGGGGTCGGATTGGCGCCAAAATTTACACTGGATGGGGTGTGGGTTAAATGGGGTGGGCAATGGTGTGAGGAGGGTTGCAAGTCGCTCGGGGCTACCGTTTGGTTGCCATGGTGAGGAATATGGGGGAAAATTGAGTTTTATGGGATAGACAGGTTGCGCTGTTTGAATAACGGTGGCTTTTCGTGTTGCTGCAGGGGATAGAGGCGGTTATCTTTAATTGTGGGTGTAAAAATTCGGGGGATTTTGGAAAGCGGGGTAAAGAAGAGGGCAATAAAAAGAACCAGGCAAAGAAGACGAACAAAAGAAGAAAGGGAAAAAGGAGACAACGCGCACAAAACAACACCACCTCTTTCTTTACTACCCGCAAGGGGCTAAACACTGAGGAGACTAACAAGGACAGACACACGGATTAAGTCGATTATATCGACTCCAGTGCGTAACTGGTACTTTATTTATCGACCCCGAAAGGATGAAAGGCAAAGTCGACCTCGGCGGAATTTGAACTCAGAACGCAGCGGCGGACGAAATACCAGAAAGCATTTCGCCCGGCGTGCTTAACGTTTCTGCCAGCTCGCCGCCACCACTTCATTTGGACGGACGACTGTTGCTCGTTAATATTTTACTTGTTACTTTTATTAATTTCTCGGAGAACATTCAAGTGGGTTATATATTGTATTATATCTGTAGACACCTATTACGAAAGCGTAGATTATAATAATGAGACTTGTTAATGACGGTAGCTTCGCCCTAGCATAAGAAGGATATACATACATACATACATACATACATACATACATACATACATACATACGTCGATATATATATATATATATATATATATACATACATACATACATACATACATACATACATACATACGTCTATATATTTATATATATCTATATCTATATCCCTCTCTCTCTCTTTCTCTCTCTCTCTCTCTCTCTCTCTCTCTCTCTCTCTATATATATATATATTATATATATATATATATATATATATATATATACATATACGACAGGCTTCAACACAATTTACGTCTACCATACTTACTCACAAGATACTGGACAGTTGCCAATAATGCTATGCGATGGAACTGAACCTGAAACCACATGGTTGCAGAGTGGTCTTCTTAACCACACTACCATGTCTGCAAAATTTAGTCTTGTGGCTATACTAAGACAAACTTCGACTGTAGTTCGTAAACCTCTCTCACTTAAATAATTTTATGATGACTTTTTAAGTCTAATTCGTCATCGTTCAAACTGAGTGAATTTAAAAGACCATCGTTATTCTACAGACCTCCAACGACGAAAAAATATATTTTACGCAATAGATATAGATTCTAATGATTTCGCATAATTCCACTCCATCGTATGATCCTGTTAAAACATCAGAACAATTCGTCTATTTACTCTTTAGCCAGGATAAGTTATCGAAAACCAAAAGGAGTCGCCATTTGCGAATAAATATATTAATATTAGATTCATTGATTTGTACGATGCTGTTGACGAGAGCGAAAGCTTTGAGACGAGGTTTAGTTATTGGGTTATTGACGAAGAGAAGTCTTTAATATCAAAATGCGTAAATTTGCAATGCTGTTTGTCGTTAATACCGCTAAACTATTGTTTTACAGTCCTACTAGTGTTCCCAAATAGGAGAAAAATCACGTCTCTTATTCCAAGCATAGAATAATCCATAATATACTGGTTATCTAAACCAAATTCGGTTTTGGTGGGGTGGATTAACCGGCATTTAGGGATATTAGAGAAATTTGCTTTATAAACTACCATTTAGTAATCTCTTCTAACAATAAAATAATGTAGGCTCACGTTCTCAAATCCCAACTTATCGACGAATACGGAATTCAGTCTGTCTGACGACGCATTGTAGCTCGTACGACTTCACAGGATAAACAATAAAGATTATACAGGGAACAACACTTCCAGCTAACATTTATTTTATTTTATCGTGTACGCATCCATGATTGCCTATACATCCATCCGACCACTTGTCTTTTGCTATTAGTGTGTACTTGAGTACATCCCCCATAACTACATCGTCATTCACCCCACACAGTACAAGCATGCTGCATGAGATATACGAAGACTCGTGTGTGTGTGTGTGTGTGTGTGTGTATGTATACATATTAGGTCGGAAAGGAACTCCTGTCGCATTTTTAGCATGATCAGTTACAGTAAAATAAGCATTCGTTTTTACGTTATAATATTTTTTTTCCTTTCTTTACAATTTACTTTATACCGCAGTGATTAAATCCGTATTGATTTTACTCTTTTAAAATGATTTTAGACCAGACGTCTATCAGATATTGAATCCTGCGTGAATTCAAAGGAACCTCTTCAGAAGTGTAAACGACAAGAAGTATTCGTTCTGTCTATGCAAATGAAACTGTAATTGTCTATATATACTAACGACGGTTCGGCCAGTTTTATTCAGAAAATTTTTCTTTCACACATTCCTCTCGATTGGGACGACCAAGTTCTCTACATACTGAGCTTCTGAAAACCGTGGTCGACGAAAATCCAAAACAAACTGCACAAGAATTAGCAAAGCAGTTCGATTCTAGATACACTTCGATCATAAAACGCGTTCGTGAAATCAGAAAAGAGTCTACACTAGGTCGGTGGGCCCGGTGTCATTTCACTGCTTCCCAATAACAAATGTTACTCTCTACTCGTCACAGAAGAGTAGACTTGCAACCGAACCTCTCCTGGGTAGAGTTATCACAAGTAATGAAAAGTGAGCTCTCTATAATCATATCCAGCGGAAACGACAATGGTCAGCTCCCAATGAAAAAGTGGAGTCCATCCCCAAACCATGACAACACTCGAAAAACAGATATGCTCTGTGTTTTGTGGGGTATGAAGGATATTGTCTATCGTGAAGTTTTAAACCAAAACGAAATAGTTAATGCAGAAACGTATTGTTGTTAGTTGGAAGTATTGCTCAAAAATTTGCAGAAAATGCGCCCATCATTGGTCAATCGTAAAGTGATGTTGCTCTTATACGATAATAAAGATCTAAAGAGTTGTTTAGTCGATGCTCTCATCAGAGGAAATTTATGTTGCAAGCATGGAATTCCCCGCTCGCCGACTAGTACGCTGACTCATTTTAGATGCAACTGGAACTAATCTAAGGGGGAATAGCTCCAAGCCCCCACCAAAAAACAAGCTATTGTCAGACAGCAGGTTTTCGTTTCAGGAATGCTTTACAAATTAACTGACCAAGACGTTTTCCTTCCTCCAGTTGTAGAGAGGTGATGTATCCCCGGCCAACGGGTCCGGCGAATTGCTTATACAGCTAACAGTCTTATATGTGCGAAACCAATAGCCACTCTCTGAATAGTCATAACAACCTTCTAAGGATATGTGTGTACTTGTGCGTGTATGTGTTTGTGTGTCTGTGTGTGTGTCTGTCTGTCTACGTATGTGTGCATGTGTGCGCGAGTGTGTGTGTTTGTTTGTGTATGTACACACATGAACACACAGAAAACTGCGGAAAGACAAATAGAGACACAAACGAGATAAGACGTTGACATTTGGCACGAAAACGTTTTTTTTATATCCTAAATACCTGGATTTTACAAATGATCAACATCGATTCTCTAAAACACTCATGATCAATCACTTTTGAGAAACATTATTGATTTTATGTGTGGGTGTGTGTGTTGAGTGTGTGAGTGTCTGTAATGTGTATGTATATATATATATATATATATATATATATATATATATATATATATATATATATACATACATATACATACAAACATCATACATCTAGGGGTGTATGTATATAGGTAACAGCTTTCCTTTACACGTTTCATTATAGAACATGACTATGTTCTAATTTAATCGCTTTTATTATTATTATTATTATTATTATTATTATTATTATTATTATTATTATTATTAATATTATTATTATTATTATTATTATTATATACATATATATTGGGTTGTCCGGAAAGTTCGTGCCGAATTATAGTAGCTTACCATCCGACTTATTTTAGAACATGGTTGAGTCCATAAAATAGGATTTGACTACATCTCCATTTAGAGCACAGTTTAAGCTATCTTTCCGTGGAAGAAGGTTTATGTGGCGTATGTGCTCCCCACCCCCCAGCTGGACGGGACACCAGTCCATGGCAGCGTTACTCAAGAAACAGGAAGAAAGAGTGAGAGAAAGTTGTGGCGAAAGAGTACAACAGGGGTCACCACCACCCACTGCCGGAGCCTCGTGGAGCTTTTAAATGTTTTCGCTCAATACACACAACGCCCGGTCTGGGAATCGAAACAGCGATCCTCTGACCGCGTGTCCGCTGCCCTAACCACTGGGCCATTGCGCCTCCACATTCTCCCCCACCCCCACCCCACCCCACCCCACCCCACCCCACCCCCACTCCCACTCCCACCCCACCCCACCCATCAGAACGACATTATTTGTACAGGTGCAACGGGTGCCACATGTCAGATGTCGAAATGATCGCGCAGAGAACGGGAAATGAAGTGTTTTGCTCAAGAACACAGCGGAACGCCCGGTCTGGAAATCGAACCCACGATCTCGCAATCGTGAGTGCAACACCTTAACCACTAAGCTACGCGCCTTCCCTCTATATGTATAAATTTTCTGAAAGTTTATCTAAATACAACGTTGTCAGGGCGATCCAAATTTGGTGAAATTCAATTCAAATTTCATTAATTTTGGATCGCCTTGAGAACGTTGTATTAACATATACTCTGGGAAATATTAATATAATTTTCATGATATTTTGTGTGTGTGTGTGTGTGTGTGTGTGTGTGTGTGTGTGTGTGTGTGTGTGTGTGTGTGTGTGTGTGTGTTTGGTGTGTGACCAATAGAAATAATTTTCGGCTTTATAAAGTGAGATCTGTATAAACTTCTCTATACACATTTTTGTTGTGTGTGTCTGTGTGTGTGTGTGTGTATGTGTATGTATTGTGTGTGTGTGTTTGTGTGTGTGTGTGTGTGTGTGTTTGTGTGTGTGACCAATAGAAATAATTTTCGGCTTTATAAAGTGAGATCTGTATAAACTTCTCTATACACATTTTTGTTGTGTGTGTCTGTGTGTGTGTGTGTGTGTGTGTGTGTTTGTGGTGTGTGTGTGTGTGTATGTATTGTGTATGTGTGTGTGTATATGTGTGTGTGTGTGTGTGTGTGGTCATACATATATGAATGCGTGTGTCTATCTATGCATATACAATGTCAGATATAAGGTAATGGCGGCTCTCTAGCATGTGTCAAAACATGGGTCGCCAATGAAAAAAAAATTTCATTTTATGTGTTGCTATTAAGTGTTACCCTGGTAATAATTACCACGGTAACGACTTAGTAAAACATTTTATACCTTTACAATTATACAATTTACGGAGCTTCATAATATCACAAACACAAGAAACGTGTATAAGCATGCGCGCGCACATATATGTTTGTTTTGTTTTTTTGCTTTTTAAGGAAAGCCTCATCCATATAAATTCAAAGCTCCATGGACCGATGTACCGACTGAATCTACCTCTTATGATCCATACCCATACGTGGAAGCACTCCGTCGGTTACGACGATGAGGGTTCCGGTTGATCCGAATCAACGGAACAGCCTGCTCGTGAAATTAACGTGTAAGTGGCTGAGCACTCCACAGACACGTGTACCCTTAACGTAGTTCTCGGGGATATTCAGTGTGACACAGAGAGTGACAAGGCCGGCCCCTTGAAATACAGGTACAACAGAAACAGGATGTAAGAGTGAGAGAAAGTTGTGGTGAAAGAGTACAGCAGGGATCACCACCATCCCCTGCCGGAGCCTCATGGAGCTTTTAGGTGTTTTCGCTCAATAAACACTCACAACGCCCGGTCTGGGAATCGAAACCGCGATCCTACGACCGCGAGTCCGCTGCCCTAACCACTGGGCCATTGCGCCTCCACACCCATACGTATGTATACATACGCATATGGATTATCTTCATGTCATATCTTCAAAAAGTATATACAAAGTAAACCCGGAACTCACTAGATATACATTCAACTTCAAAAATAGGGTCCTTCGTTATGTTACTTGTCTTGCTTCCCATTTGTTTCTCTTGTTGTTCGCAAAGCAACGTTTGTCTTAGTATTTCATGTTGTTTCTCGTATTTCGGATTTCATGTTTTCGTACTTCATGCTGTTTACGTTTTGCGACGTCCTGTACCCATATATGCGTATGTGTGTGTGTGTGTGTGTGTGTATGTGTGTGTGCGTGTGTGTGTGGTGTGTGTGTGTGTGTGTGTGTGTGTGTGTGTGCGTGTATAGAGAGAGAGACCAGTTAGAAACAATTATTAACTTTTTATAATATTTTTGATAAGGTTCGTTTTTTCAAGAAGAACCGAAACATGTAAAATTTCGAAGAAAATTAAAATTTATCTTATATAGTGCCGTTTTCAAACTTCTTTTTTATAAATATATATATATATGTACACACAAATACAGGTATATGTCAGTATGTACATATATGAATGTATATAAGCCTATATATATATATATATTGTTTATATTATATGCATATATATGTATATATATGTATATATGTGTGTATATATGTGTATGTATGTGTGTATACACACACACACACACGCACACAAACCGACCAATTCAGATAGCCACAAACCCCAAAAGTTGCCCTGACTTCATCAAAAAAGTCTTGCCACTTTTTACTGACCGCCTTGAATGTTTGTGTATCCCTAAAGGTGATTGCTCCGTTTTCACGCATGATTGCCGTCTCTCCGTACTCTCTCGTTATCAGTGATATTTCTGACTTTCCGTCCATGACATCCCAGATGACAATTTAATCCCGCCATTGATGTGCAAGGTTTCAAGCGTAGGTGACAGACGAATGTTGTAACTTTCACAAGACTGGTCTGGTCACTTTGTTGGGTGATCTCTGTGTATCGCCATATATCTTTTCCAACCTGAAATTGACTCCCAAACTTTTTCGCATATTACACATATTGAGTCACCTTGGCTTGGTCTTTCATAGTTTCAAATAGTTGATACACCCGGTTTTAGAAATGACTACACAACAACACGCTTCACACATCCAGTGTTTTATATCTTTATCAAGGTTCTAATGACAGCCCTTCCGAAGTCGACATGCATACATACATACATACATAAAATAAATAAAATAAATGCGCCCTTTTTAAAGCCTAGCCAGGCTCATGGGCCCGGTTTCCCAGTTTCTATGGGAAGCAAAAATTTATCGGAAAATTTAAAGAACTTTGCCTATTTAATATTCTTTTCTACTCTAGGCACAATGGGGGAGGGGCCAGTCGATCAGATCAACCCCAGTACGCAACCGGTACTTAATTTATCGACCCTGAAAAGATGAAAGGCAAAGTCGACCTCGGCGGAATTTGAATTCAGAACGTAAAGATAGACGAAAATACCTATTTCTTTAGCCCACAAGGGGCTAAACATAGAGTGGACAAACAAGGATAGACAAACGGATTAAGTCGATTACATCGACTCCAGTGCGTAATTGGTACTTATTTAATCGATCCCGAAAGGATGAAAGGTAAAGTCGACCTCGGCGGAATTTGAACTCAGAACGTAGCGGCAAACGAAAAACTGCTAAGCATTTCGCCCGGCGTGCTAACGTTTCTGCCAGCTCGCCGCCTCAAAAACTTTTTTATTACCCACAAGGGGCTAAGCACAGTGGGGACAAACAAGGACAGACAAACGGATTAAGTCGATTATATCGACTCCAGTGCGTAACTGGTACTTATGTAATCGACCCCGAAAGGATGAAAGGCAAAGTCGACCTCGGCGGAATTTGAACTCAGAACGTAACGGCAGACGTAATACGGCTACGCATTTCGCCCGGCGTGGTAACGTTTCTGCCAGCTCACCGCCTTATTGACTATCTAATATTAAATATATACTCAAAGTGAATAGAACGAGACTTACAATCCGAGCGTAAACGTTTTGGATTTATGCAAACACTAAAAAACTTGAGGGAAATCAAATGGCCAGATTTTAGACCTAACAATCATCTCAATAAATAAGCAAAACGTATCATTAAATGCAAACCGATCCACATTGCTGAATCGTCATCATACGACAACAGCGTAAAAAAAAAAAAACACAACATCCAATAACAACATCAAAGTTGAGAACAATGTACAGCTGAGCAGTAGTAATAGCCTTCTTCTCCCATCATAGTAGAACATCCAACAACAGTAACAATAATACTTATTTCTTTATTGCCCACAGGGGGATAAACATAGAGGGGACAAACAAGGATAGGCAAACGGATTAAGTCGATTATATCGACCCCAGTACTTAATTTATCGACCCCGAAAGGATGAAAGGCAAAGTCGACCTGGGCGGAATTTGAACTCAGAACGTAGCGACGGGCGAAATACCTATTTCTTAACTACCCACAAGAGGCTAAACACAGAGAGAACAAACAAGGACAGACAGACGGATTAAGTCGATTATTTCGATCCCCCAGTGCGTAACTGGTACTTAATTTATTGACCTCGAAAGGATGAAAGGCAAAGTCGACCTCGGCGGAATTTGAACTCAGAACGTAACGGCAGACGAAAAACTGCTAAGCATTTCGCCCGGCGTGCTAACGTTTCTGCCAGCTCGCCGCCTTAAAAACTTTTTTATTACCCACAAGGGGCTAAACATAAAGGGGACAAACAAGGACAGACAAACGGATTAAGTCGATTATATCGACTCCAGTGCGTAACTGGTACTTATTTAATCGACCCCGAAAGGATGAAAGGTAAAGTCGACCTCGGCGGAATTTGAACTCAGAACGTAGCGGCAGACGAAAAACTGCTAAGCATTTCGCCCGGCGTGCTAACGTCTCTGCCAGCTCGCCGCCTTAACAATAATACCATCAGTGGAAACTGCAAAGTATGGATACAAAGAAATAAATAGTTAACCTGCTAGACAACAAAAGCGGTCAATTGATAGCTTCCTCGAATAAACAGAGGAATATAGAAATTGTTTTAATTCTCTAAAAGTGGTGTGGGAAGATGTACTGTAGCAGGTTTAATGCATTAATCTAAAAGACAGACAATTTAAAACATATACACAAAAAAGAGCCTTCTAAATTGGAACTGGAAGTAGTAAATGAAATTGCGGGAAATTATCTAATGTTGTGGTGCTAACAACCATTGCTTATCTAATGGCTATTGTATCAGAAACCACATATGAGATTATAAATCTCTTTCAATATGTGTTAGCAATAATATTACTGGCCTACCACAAGGAGTTGGAGTTACATAATAAAGACAGGGATAAACAACTGAAGCCGGACTGGGCTCACAACGGGAAAAATGAAACTGTTTCTTCGGAAAACTATCTCAAGGATTATTATTGGTATAATGTGCAATATTGTCAATAAATTCACGTAACACCAGAAACAGTTAATAGGTAAGCAGGAAAAGTGGTTTGAGGGCTCGAAAAGTAAAAGTATCTATTGTGAAAGTACTGTAACAGCGAAGCACATCAATAGCAGAGAAAAGAAACCTGTAACTTATCATGCCCAAGTTTACGAGCCCCCGAAAACAACATCATTAGAGCAGTTAATGAATTTGAGGAGGAGCGTGAAATAAGAACCGATACAGATCTCTCCACACACACAAACACAAACATACATACACACACACCACACACACACACACACAAATTGGAAAAAATGTAACACAGAAAGAAAATTTTAAGGGGCTAAACACAGAGAGAACAAACAAGGACAGACAGACGGATTAAGTCGATTATATCGACCCCAGTGCGTAACTGGTACTTAATTTATTGACCCCGAAAGGATGAAAAGCAAAGTCGACCTTGGCGGAATTTTAACTCGCTGAGAAGTTAGTGCATGTGTACATAGAACGAAAGGTCCAAACCATAAACATGAAGAATTCGGCACGTTTATGATTTTGAAGGCTTCAGTCATACAATTCAAAACAAGAGATCCCCTCATTAAGTATCTTATTTCGTTATTGCCCACAAGGGGCTAAACATAGAAAAGACAAACAAGGACAGACAAACAGATTAAGTCGATTACATCGACCCCAGTGCGTAACTGGTACTTAATATATCGACCCCGAAAGGATGAAAGGCAAAGTCGACCTCGGCGGAATTTGAACTCAGAACGTAGCGGCAGACGAAATACCTGTTTCTTTATTACCCACAAGGGGCTAAACATAGAGGGGACAAACAAGGACAGACATAGGTATTAAATCGATTACATCGACTCCAGTGCGTAACTGGTACTTAATTTATCGAGCCCGAAAGGATGAAAGGCAAAGTCGACCTCGGCGGAATTTGAACTCAGAACGTAGCGGCAGACGAAATACCTGTTTCTTTATTACCCACAAGGGGCTAAACATAGAGGGGACAAACAAGGACAGATATAGGTATTAAATCGATTACATCGACTCCAGTGCGTAACTGGTACTTAATTTATCGAGCCCGAAAGGATGAAAGGCAAAGTCGACCTCGGCGGAATTTGAACTCAGAACGTAGCGGCAGACGAAATACCGCTAAGCTTTTTGTCCGGCGTTCTAACTATTCTGCCACTTACCGATTTCAATTATCTGAGATAAATAGTGGTTTCATATTTTGGTTGGTTTCATATTTTGGTACAAGGCCATCAGTTACGAATGGGGGAAGTAAGTCGATTACCTCGACCCCCCAGTGCTCAACTAGTACTTATTTTATCGACCCTAAAAGGGTGAAAAACAAAGTCGACCTCGGCGGAATTTGAACACAGAAAGTAAAGACGAACGAAATGCCGCTAAGCACTTTGCCGGACGCGGTATCGATTTTGCCTGCTCGATGCCTTCTAATATCTGAAATATTGGTCTCAAATAACACTGTGTCAGTTTTATTGATCGAGATTGCCTTTATATCTAGACGATGTTTTGTAAAACTCCTTACAACGCAGTTTCGTTTAGCGTTGCACATTTAAATAACGTATCTAGAGTTATTGATTTCAATATTGCGGTATACAGCATAAAGTGCTGGTCGTCATATTTTGTATGTATGTATGTATGTATGTATATTACAATGGTAATGGACAATTGTTATTGAATCGGCATAAAGGGCCCATGTTTTAGGAGGGATGAGGAGAATGTGAAATACACATAAATGTAAATGGAGTGAAATTGTTCGCCATCTATGAATGATGAATAATGAATTTTTAAAACATTTTTTGAGAGTAAAACCTTCGGCTAGAAAGGATAGCGGGTAACGTTGTGAACACACCATAGATTAGCAATTGGTGGTGGTGGTGGTGGTGGTGGTGGTGGTGGTGGTCATCGTCGTCGTTGTGGTCATTGTGGTGGTGGTAGTGGTGGTGATGCTAGCAGAAACGTTAGCACGCCGGGTGAAATGCTTAGCGGTATTTCGTCTGCTGTTACGTTCTGAGTTCAAATTCCGCTGAGGTCGACTTTGCCTTTCATACTTTCGGGGTCGATAAATTAAGTACCAGTTACGCACTGGGGTCGATGTAATCGACTTAATACCTATGTCTGTCCTTGTTTGTCCCCTCTGTGTTTACCCCCTTGTGGGTAATAAAGAAATAGGTAGTGGTGGTGATGGTGATGGTGATGGTGGTAGTGGTGGTGGTGGTGGTTGTCGTCGTCGTCGTTGTCGTGATGAAGGGGTAGTTGTAGCTGTGGTGATGGTAGTGGTGGACTGGTAGTTGTTGTTAGGAGATAGAATTGCACCAACACATGACCTACACACTATACAACCCTACTATCTTTTTAAAAAAAAGAGGTGTGGTCACGGCTTGTATGTTTTTCGTAAACACACACACACATTCTCACACACATACGCGCGGGCGCACGGGTGCGTGTGTGTTATGGAACAGAACAGGTTTATGGATGTATGAGGACAGTCGTGTGCACATGTTTCTGCCTCAATAGCCGTCATCAGCACGACAACTGCCCGATCTTATCTTAAGTAGTCAAGATAAACTTAAACTGAAATACTACAAATTACCTAGGCCATATACAAAAAAGGAGCAGGAATTCTACAATTTTTTTGTTTTTCTTTTGTTTTTTCTTTTGTATCAGCCTAAGTCCCTTGGCTGCCGGAGATAAGATCAGGCAACTGTTGTGCTGATGAAGGTTATTGAGACAGAAACACGTGTACATGACGGTCCTCATATCTCCGAACAATATAAAATATGCGTGAGAAGTGGAGAGAGAAGCTTAGATCAACTGAAATAACAAGAAGAGATAAATCTTTAGACTTCTTTTTAAAACCTCCGATCCTGCAGTATTGCCCAATTAATTATGCATCGACTCCACTAAACAAAACAACAATTATATCGACTATCAGGATAATTATTAACCCAACTATAGATCACTTTCAATCGATCAACCGATATATTGATTAGCCAACTGAGAGCACCCTAATAATACAAAATACACCTTGTAGAATAACATAAGTGTAGTATGTTACACGGTGCGTGGTGAAAAAGGACTTCGGTTTACCAGGAAAAAGTTATCTATAACATCTAGAATGGTCCGTATTGGCTCGCGTAATGTCATTGAATTTCCTAATGGGATTAAGCTATAGCTTCTACATGAACCGTGTAAGTTCATGTATGGATTTGGTTTTACCCTATTCGAGAAAATTATGATAACTAGGATGAGTTGTGTATGTTTGCTTGCGGTGTTTGTTTGTTTGTGGAGCGAAGCGGTCTTCGTCCCAGGGCTCGCAAGATCACGCCTCAGAATTGTCTGTAGTAGGAGAAGTCCGAAACGTGGTCCTTTGCTATTCGTAAGACCCGCAGAAGAGAAAGCAGGTCAACCCCCGACACCGAGAGCATCGACGGATGGATGAATGCTCATCCAGGCTCAGCGGTTGCGTAGGAAGTCGTGGACAAGAAACAGGAAGAAAGGGTGAGAGAAAGTTGGGGCGAAAGAGTACAACATGGATCGCCACCACCCCCTGCCGGAGCCTCGTGGAGCTTTAGGTGTCTTCGCTCAATAAACACACATAACGCCCGGTCCGGGAATCGAAACCGTGATCCTCCGACCGCGAGTCCGCTGCCCTAACCACTGGGCCATTGCGCCTCCACTTTGCTTGCGGTGTATTGGCTTAAGTGTATCGTTTTTGTGCCTGGCGTGGATCTACGTGTAACTTCATACGCTTCCGCATATGTGCATGATTCATCTATCTGAGATAATATGTGCGTTATGCGTAGGACTTAAGGTTACTATAGACACCAACATTACCATAAAAAGTTTCTTAGGCGTAACGCTAGTAGGCCTGCTTAATCAGGATTGACCTGGGCTTAAACAGCAGCAACAACAGTGGAGACGCAATAGCCCAATGGTTAGGGCAGCGGACTCGCGGTCGGAGGATCGCTGTTTCGATTCCCAGACCGGGCGTTGTATGTGTTTATTGAGCGAAAACACCTAAAGCTCCACGAGGATATGGCAGGGGGTGGTGGCGACCCCCTGTTGTACTCTTTCGCCCCAACTTTCTCTCACTCTTTCTTCCTGTTTCTTGTCCCCGAATTCCTACGCAACAGCTGAGCCTGGATGCGCATTCATCCATCCGTCGATGCTCTCGGTGTCGGGGGGTGACTGCTTTCTCTTCTGCGGGTCTTACGAATAGCAAAGGACCACGTTTCGGACTTCTCCCACTGCGAGCTCTGGGACGAAGACCGATTCGCACAACAGCAACAGCAGCAATAACAGCCAACTTGATAGTGTTGCGTTTGGATCACAAAATAAAAATTAAAAAGATCCCTTGTTCTGCTATCAAAGTCGGCCGCTCACTTAACATTAAGGTGAATGGAAAAAAAGACATCTTTAAATATTCTTTAAGCTTTATACTATTACTAGCAGTATCGCCCGACGTTGATCAGGTTTGTTTCGACCCTTTACAATTGGAATTTTTGAAAAGTAAAAATGTTGCATTATGTAGCTTGTTATTCTCTTTAAGTGAACATTTTTCTGGTTGAAATGCACCGAAAAATGGCGACACAGCAGTCAAAAAATCGTAAAAAATAGGGATTTTCATAGAAAAAACACCTTTTGATGTAAATAATATTTGGTGTTAACATGGTCCGATTTGAATTTTATCTTCTACAGAAGGAAGAGCAAGCCTTCTTCTATCATACTCTCGATTTTGGTCAACTTGTGCCGCAGGGTCTCGGAGGAGATAGTGTTAGTTGAAGTCTTACCAAACCTGCCATACACAGACAACTTCAGCTTTATATATATACTAGCAGTATCGCCCGGCGTTGCTCGGGTTTGTAAGGGAAATAACTATATAAGCATTTTTAGAGAGTTATAGCAAAATAATAGCAAAAAATGCATTAAAAATGGAAAAAATATGATGGTAAATTTTTTTTTAAATCGTTGACAATCTCGTAGACATTTTTAGAGAGTTACTTCCCTTATATAATAGCGAAAAAATGCATTAAAATGGAAAAAAAACGATGGTAAATTTTTTTTTAATCGTAGACTCATGTAGACGCTTTCTTAGCCATTTCTGTTTTGGTGTCTTCAAGCCATGAAGTCGTTGTTCTAAAAGAACACTGGTCTCCTTGAAACGCATTACGACGTTGATTTCCTTACACTCCCTCCTTCCCCACAGGTGCAGGTGTGAGCGTGGACGCCAACTCCGCCGCCATCGACACACGAAAAATTATGCATTAAAATGGAATAAAAAATGATGTTAAATTATTTTTAAAATCGTAGACTCATCGTAGACGCGCGCTAATATTCAGACGGGCTCGATATGAATCACGACTATAAGCTACCCGAATTTGGTTAAACTGCACCGCAAAATGTGGGAGTAGTTAGGAATCTAAATCGAAGGGGACAGACACTCACACAACTACAGTTTTATATATATATATAGATATACATAGCGCAGTAGTGGTGAGATGTGACAGCAAAGAAAAGCATACATTCACTCTCTGCATGCAATTAGACTCGGAAAGTTCGTGAGGAACCCATTGACCCAATTTGCTGACTTTTCCGATAGCACACAGGTCTCAATGAATGGTTGAATGACCAAATCCAAGCTTCTCTGCTAGTTCCTCAACAGTTACGATGATATTTTGTTCCACCAGGGTTTTCAGGATGTCCTTGTCGAGTTCTACTACAGATCTTTCAGGATGAGGCTCGTCTTCTAGGCTGTAGTTTATGGCTCGGGATTTCTGGAACCACCATTGACACTGCCTTACGCTTATTGTCCAATCCCCATATACTGCATTAATATTTCTTGTACTTTGCATACATTTATATTCTGTTATTCTTTTATATGTTTCAGCCTTGAGGTTGTGGCCATGCTGGATCATGTGTGTGTGTGTGTGTCTATCTGTCTGTCTGTCTGTATGTTATATGTATATATATGTGTGTGAACAATAATATTTTCAACAGATGTGTTGCAAATGTATCTGTTGTTTCTCAAGCTTCAATACTGTGTGTGTGTGTATGTGTGTTGTGTATGTATGTATGTATATGTATGTATGTATGTATGTATGTATATGTATGTATGTATGTATGCATGTGTGTATGTATATGTGTGTGTATGTATGTGTGGTGTATGTATGTGTGTGTATGTGTATGTATGTATGTATGTATGTATGTAGTGTATGTATGTATGTATGTATGAGTGTATGTTACTTTTATACAACACAAGCCACTACGGTTATTTAATGAAAGTCTTCCTCAAATCACTCTCTCTCTCGCAATTTACTCTCTCTCCAAGAACATTTTCACTCACTCTTAGCTCTAGCTTCCCTTACATTTTACTCATGTATCTATCAGCGTCATAGACAGAATACTTTCAGTTTAGTCTTGCTCAAATCACTCTGTCGCTATTTACTTTCATTTTATTCGTTGCCCACTGTGTGTGTGCGTTGCGTGTGGTGTAAACCAGACTAAGAAAAGCATTTGACACACACACCAGAATGTGAGTTTTCTGTAAATTTTGCTTAATTGGAGTTTAAAAATTTTTAAAACTGGACCTGGCATGACGCGATGCATTGTACTCTTAAAAATGCGAGGTAAATTGTAATGAAGAAATCCTATATTGTAGATTTGTATAACTCCAAAGGGAGGCAGATAAAATCTGCCTTTATAATAAGACTAGCAGTATCGCCCGGCGTTGCTCGGGTTTGTAAGGGAAATAACTATATAAGCATTTTTAGAGAGTTATAGCCAAAAAATAGCAAAAAATGCATTAAAAATGGAAAAAATATGATGGTAAATTTTTTTTTAAATCGTTGACTCATCGTAGACATTTTAGAGAGTTACTTCCCTTATATAATAGCGAAAAAATGCATTAAAAATGGAAAAAAACGATGGTAAATTTTTTTTTAAATCGTAGACTCATGTAGACGCTTTCTTAGCCATTTCTGTTTTGGTGTCTTCAAGCCATGAAGTCGTTGTTCTAAAAGAACACTGGTCTCCTTGACAACGCATTACGACGTTGATTTCCTTACACTCCCTTCCCCACAGGTGCAGGTGTGAGCGTGGACACCAACTCCGCCGCCATCGACACACGAAAAATTATGCATTAAAATGGAATAAAAAATGATGTAAAATTATTTTTAAAATCGTAGACTCATCGTAGACGCGCGCTAATATTCAGACGGGCTCGATATGAATCACGACTATAAGCTACCCGAATTTGGTTAAACTGTACCGAAAAATGTGGGAGTAGTTAGGAATCTACATCAAAGGGGACAGACACTCACACAACTACAGTTTTATATATATAGATATACATAGCGCAGTAGTGGTGAGATATGACAGCAAAGAAAAGCATACATTCACTCTCTGCATGCAATTAGACTCGGAAAGTTCGTGAGGAACCCATTGACCCAATTTGCTGACTTTTCCGATAGCACACAGGTCTCAATGAATGGTTGAATGACCAAATCCAAGCTTCTCTGCTAGTTCCTCAACAGTTACGATGATATTTTGTTCCACCAGGGTTTTCAGGATGTCCTTGTCGAGTTCTACAGATCTTTCAGGATGAGGCTCGTCTCTAGGCTGTAGTTTATGGCTCGGGATTTCTGGAACCACCATTGACACTGCCTTACGCTTATTGTCCAATCCCCATATACTGCATTAATATTTCTTGTACTTTGCACACATTTATATTCTGTTATTCTTTTATTGTTTCATGCAGCCTTGAGGTTGTGGCCATGCTGGATCATGTGGTGTGTGTGTGTGTGTGTGGGTGTGTGTGTGTCTATCTGTCTGTCTGTATGTATGTATATATGTATATGTATGTGTGTGAACAATAATATTTTCAACAGATGTGTTGCAAATGTATCTGATTGTTCTCAAGCTTCAATACTGTGTGTGTGTGTATGTGTGGTGTGTATGTATGTATGTATATGTATGTAGTATGTATATGTATGTGATGTATGTGTATGTATATGTGTGTGTGTATGTTGTGTGTATGTATGTGTGTGTGTATGTGTGGTGTGTGTGTATGTATGTATGTATGTATGAGTGTATGTTTACTTTATTACTAATTACTCTCTTCCAAGAACATTTTCACTCACTCTTAGCTCTTAGCTTCCCATACATTTTACTCATGTATCTATCAGCGTCATAGACAGAATACTTTCACTTTAGTCTTCCTCAAATCACTGTCGCTATTTACTTACTTTCATTTTATTCGTTGCCCACTGTGTGTGTGCGTTTGCGTGTGGTGTAAACCAGACTAATAAAAGCATTTGACACACACACCAGAATGTGAGTTTTCTGTAAATTTTGCTTAATTGGAGTTAAATTTTAAAAACTGGACCTGGCATGACGTGATGCATTGTACTCTTAAAAATTCTAGGTAAATTGTAATTGAAGAAATCCTATATTGTAGATTTGTATAACTCCCAAAGGGAGGCAGATAAAATCTGCCTTTTATAATAAGATATATATATATATATATATATATATATATATATATATATAGATAGATAATTGAAGAGGCAAAATGTGTGCTTATTCGCTTTGATGATAAAAAATGACACAAAATATAAACAAATATGCAAATACGTCGCCAACTTCATTGGTGCCATCTTCATCACCACCATCATTAAAATTATATAATGTACATAACAAGCAACGATATAGTAAAAAATTACACAATTTAAAAACAATCTAAAATTACAGTTTGGGGAGAATTTTTCAAGATTTTCTAAATTATCTGCAGACAGCAGACCGTTTCCGAGGAGATTTGGAGAAATTATATAATATCGTATGATAACAAATATTTGACAGTCGGTTCTTTCAGTATACATTTCCTACCACTTTGAAAGAATGCATACGGGGTAACTCCTATGTGCATGATAATAAAATTATTCCATGTAACCAACATGGCTGGGTTACTCACCAAACTTATCATGTGGGATTGAAAACTTGTTAAAATATACGAATATATTTGAGTGGCTGTGTGGTAAGTAGCTTGCTAACCAACCACATGGTTCCGGGTTCAGTCCCACTGCGTGGCATCTTGGGCAAGTGTCTTCTGCTATAGCCTCGAGCCGATCAAAGCCTTGTGAGTGGATTTGGTAGACGGAAACTGAAAGAAGCCTGTCGTATATATGTATATATATATATATATATATATATATATATGTGTGTGTGTGTATATGTTTGTCTGTGTTTGTCCCCCTAGCATTGCTTGACAACCGATGCTGGTGTGTTTACGTCCCCGTCACTTAGCGGTTCGGCAAAAGAGACCGATAGAATAAGTACTGGGCTTACAAAGAATAAGTCCTGGGGTCGATTTGCTCGACTAAAGGCGGTGCTCCAGCATGGCCGCAGTCAAATGACTGAAACAAGTAAAAGAGTAAAAGAGTATATCCTACGCTCCTAACTCTTGAAGGCAAATCAACATCTTGGAAACAAGAACTTAAGGCCTTGAATAAGAAACAGCATTACTGAAAAGGAGTATGCTTATAAATTGTCCTCATACATGAGTTCGTCTCAGATCTACAAGTGTGATATCGAACAATGAAATGAAATAGCATCTCAATAAAAGGAGCCACTTCTCGTAAAAGTCTTTTAAAATTGATTTCAAATTTTGGCACAATACAAACAAGTTCGGCGGATGGAGCGAGTTGATTACATTGAGCCCATTACTCAACTGGCATTTATTTTATCAACCGCGAAAGGATGAAAGGCAAAGTCAATCGCGGCGGAATTTGAACTCCGAACGTAAAGATGGATGAACTGCTACTAAGCATTCTGCCCGGCGTTCCAACGTTTCTGCCAGCTCGCCGCCTTAAAAAGTCTTTTGGAATTTGTATCTGGAATGAAGGCAGTGAGCTGGCAAAATTGTCACCGCACAGGGAAAAAGGTTTAGCGGCATTTCGTCCGTTTTTACGCGTTGTTGTTGTTGTTTGTTCCTTCTCGAGCCATGCCTGGCTCATAAGGGCCGTTTTCCCGATTTCATTGGCGTATAGGTTCCCCACCTGGACGGGACGCCGGTCCGTCGCAGGTGAGCTGCGAAGATGCAGGAGGAAAGAGTGAGAGAAAGTTGTAGCGAAAGAGTCAGCAGAAGTTCGCCATTACCTTCTGCCGGAGCCGCGTGGAGCTTAGGTGTTTCGCTCATAAACACACACATCGCCAGGTCTGAGATTCGAACACGCGCTCCCTCAACCGTGAGTCCGCTATATTCTAACCACTAGACCATCTGCCTCCACCCGTTTTTACGTACTGAGTTCAAATTCCGCCCAGGTCGACTTTGCTTTATATCCTTTCGAGGTCGATAAACCAGTTAATTACTGGGATTGATGTAATCGACTAACTACACCCGCTCACCAGAACTTTCTGGCCTTGTGCCAAAATTTGAAACCAAATTAATATCTAGAATGAAAAGACGGGTTTATACCATTTCCCATCATGACCAGTGTCGCCTCAAGTTATCAGCACAATGGGTAGTTGCCTAGAGACCTTGCCTCTTCGGATCTGGGAACCCAATTTTGATCAACGTATGCTCTGGATTGCTGTCAATAAGTCAATGCTATAGGTTCCAGTGTCTGGGTGCCTCCCATACCTATGTGCTCAATTCCAATATCCTTTGGCTGCTGTTAATAAATAATACTATAGGGTCTAGTGCAGTGATTTACCTGGGGTCCTCATGAGTCTAAGCACCTAGATCTGATATATGTACTCTGTGGCTGCTCCCAATAAATACTATTTTGGCCCAGTGCATTGATTTCCCGGGAGCATCACGGGTCTAGAGGACTAACTCTGATCTATGCGGTTTGTTGTCAATACATAAATACTATAGGACTCAGTGTAATAATTTGTCCGGGGAAGAGGGGTCTAATGCTGCTACGACAGCCCTGATCGTGACTAAATACAACCATGTAGAAATACTAAAGGTAATGGTAAAGCTACCTTCTCGAGTCATACCGGTTCATAAGCACCGGTTGCCTGGTGTCATTGCACGTATATTACCCACCTGGACGGGACGCCGGTCCGTCGTAGGATTGCTCACTTTTGCCAGCTGAGTAACTGGGGCAAAGTGAAACGAAGTGTTTTGCTCAAGGACACAATGCGTCGCCCGGTCCAGAAATCGAAACCACAATCTTACGATCATGAGTCCAACACTTTAAACACTAAGCTACGCGTCTCCACTGTAGAAATACTGCACCAAGAGCGGCAGTTAAACATACATCATAAACTCTGTGAGTATAGGGAAGCTGCAAAAATGGATAGTCCTAGGTGAAGATTTAATAGATGTTGATGTTGTACAGACAAATCATTTAACTAAGAATGGGTGGAGACCCCCTTCGGTCATGAATGACCATGGGATTGCACCAAGAAAGTTACCCTCCGAGGTACAAGTCCGGGTAAGTTTGTTTATAGAAGACCAGCAGTTGCCCATGCATACCAGCCTCCCTTCTCCACACCACTGATGTTATCCAAGGGAAAGGCAAAGGGGCCGATACAGCTTGGCACTTGTGACGTTGCAACTCATTTCTACAGCTGAGTGAACTGGAGCAATGTGAAATAAGGTGTCTTGCTCAAGAACACAACACGCAGCCCGGTCTGGAAATCGAACTCATAACCTCACGATCGTAAACTCGACGCTCTAACCACTAAGCCATGCGCCTTCACTAACTAAGAATATATATATTTCTTTACTACCCACAAGGGGCTAAACACAGAGAGAACAAACAAGGACAGACAAACGGATTAAGTCGATTATATCGACCCAGTGCGTAACTGGTACTTATTTAATCGACCCCGAAAGGATGAAAGGCAAAGTCGACCTCGGCGGAAACTTCCAATTAGTGTTGGAATCTTGCGAAGATTTAATATTAATGGAGCTGACTTTTTTCCTGCGGAATTTGAACTCAGAACGTTCAGACAGACGAAATACGGCTACGCATTTCGCCTGGCGTGCTAACGTTTCTGCCAGCTCACCGCCTTTTCACTAACTAAGAATATATATTTTTAAAAACGTCTGAACAGAAAACTATAAGTCTATTGTTTGTTTTTACGCATTATATATTAGTGTAACACAAACTCTTCGCTGGGCAGCAAGCTTGAATTACATTAATATTGAGATATGCTGAATAACTTAAATTGTGTTGGTTACAGTGAAAGAGAAAACACCAGAGAAACCTTATGGCAGTGTGGCTTGATTACATAAAAGCGTTTGACTTTATTCCCCACTTCTGGCAACGTTTAGCAAACATAGCCCCTGCCCTAAGAGCAACCAGTGAAAAGCTCACTGATGTTGTCAACCATCTACATCTTGCAACTGGAAACACACCGATTACCTCTTTTTATATATAAAGCTTTTGAACGGAATATTCCAAGGAAAGAATCTCCATGTGTTTCTGTTTAATTTGGCACTAAGCCTAATGTAATTTCTCTTACGAATGCCAGTGGTTGCGTACTAGGACCTACACCAATGTAACCCATGATTTCGTTCTTGGAGATCTAAGTATTTACACAGCAAAATATCTATAACACTGAGAAATAACCGGATTTCGTAATGTTTTCGGCTGATCTCGTGATGAAATTTAGCCAAAGCAAATATACATTGTTAATAGGTGCATGTGGAAAAATTACTTACTAAGACGGAAAGTATTCACATCAATAATCTATCTCCCTCCCTCCTTCTCTCTCTCCCTACACTCTCTTCCATTCTTTCCTCACCCTCTCTTTCTCCCCTTTTCTCTCTTTCTCTCTACTTCTGCTGTTCTGCACAATGAGTGCTACAAACAACATAATGTTGCCCAAAACGAATAACGCAAAAATGCTGCAATCAAAATTATATTTATCAACAAAGTGCATGTTTTAAAAATTCGTTGCTTCTTTCTTACAAGAAGACAATATCCCAGAATGCATTTGCAAACCCACTACTAGTATCGTATCAACTCTTGAAATACTTGATTGGACCACAGGAAAAAAAAAAGTCAGCTCCATTAATATTAAATCCCCGCAAGATTCCAACGCTAATTGGAAGTTTTCCCAGTTTTACGATATCGGCTGACTCTCTCAGAAGATAGGAATAGGAAAACTGTTTAAGATCGACCGAGGCAGCCCAATGGGAAAGACTGTGAATGATGTTTAAAATCAATAGTAGAAGCCTTTGACTGCTGTTTAATACTACCACGACAGAACCTGCTAAAAACCAACAGCAAAAGACGAATGCATCAACCATATATTCAAACACAGAAGTGGAAGAGAAAATACCCAAGATGCACTCGATTTCTGAAAGAGGATAGATGAACTTGCCGGCGAAACCATGAAAGAAAAAATGTACTTCTATCAAGAAGAGTAATACATAGGAGCAGGCGTGGGTATGTGGCTAAGAAACGCCCTTTGCAATCACGTGGTTTCGGATTTAGTCACACACATACACATACATACATACATACATACATACATACATACATACATACATACATACATACATACAAAAATACCCAGTTGTTGATATTGAAATTCCAATGAGGGAACCTTGGACCTAGGTCAGAAACCGGTTCTTTCTCTATTGGCAAGAAGTCTTGAAATAAACTGAATAATGACATACATACATACATACATACATACATACATACATACATACATACATACATACATTCATACAAACCTACATACATACATACATACATACATACATACATACATACATACATACATACATACATACACACACACACACATACATACATACATGCATACATACACACACACACACACACATACATACATGCATACATACATACATACATACATACATACATACATGCATGCATACATACATACATACATACATACATACATACATACATACATGCATACATACATACATACATACATACATACAAACAAACAAACATACATACATGCATACATGCATACATACATACATACATACATACATACATACATACATACATACATACATACACACACACATGCATACATACATGCATACATACATACATACATACATACATACATACATACATACATACACACACACACACACACACACATACATACATGCATACATACATACATACATACATACATACATACATGCATGCATGCATACATACATAAATACATACATACATACATACATACATACATACATACATACATACATACATACATACATACATACATACATACATACATACATACATGGTGGCTGCCCCCTCGTTATCGAGTATGGCCATTGCACGAAGCTTAATCAATGTTGTTATAGTGCAATGCCTGTGCAAGAATACTTTTCTTAAAGTGAGGAAAGACTGTGCACTGAGTCAATCCCAGTCACTAAGCAACAGTAGCCATAATCCGAAAAGAAGAACAAGTCAACATCATCGGTAACAACTGAGCCGCAGGTTTTATGTCGGTGTTCTCCCAGTTACCTGAGTTGCCTTCTCCTAGAAGGATGCCCTAACAAAGGCTAGGAGTCCTTCACTCCCAATGGTTTAACTGCGCGATCGGGTATTCAGTCCGATTATTTCTATGTCCCCCGCGCATTATACAGCCTTAAGGCATTTATTGGATGGCTGTTGACTCTAAAGAGTTCCTCCGCCCTTTGACAGGTTTTGCTTTTCATCCCGCAGGGTGTCCAATAAACACCCTCCTCACCAAGCAAGCTTGGTGGGGTTGCCGGTTTAGTCCCCGACGACCCGACCATGCAACAGGTTGTACTGGGTTACATGTAACCAGTAGCACTCGAAAGTGACCTGACATAACATACATACATACATACATATATACATACATACATACATACATACATACATACATACATACATACATACATACATATATACATACATACAGACGTACATACATACAAGTTAATTTGACTACTTTTCTTCAACTCAGATATGACATATCAGCGAAGAATCTTTTCGCAGCGAACAGAATGAAACGTTAACGTTCAGTACCACAACTCAGTGTATTGCAAACATCTTGATTGTCCTATTTGTTTGAGGCTGTGCTCGACCGGACGTAAACAAACAGAACCAACCGGAAGTTACAAAACGTGCTACTAAGGGGTGACGATAATTTCGTTAACATTGAAAGCATTTCAGAGAAACATCCCTCCATCGATAAATAGGGAATATTGGGAAAATAATCAACTTTAATAATATTTATTCTATTAGGTTTATTGATCCTTCTTTTCTCTCTTCGTGCAAACGTTACAGGATAAAACAAACTTTGGTTTAACAACACTAGTTACAATAACAAAATTATGCTACAATACAGAAACAAATACGAAGACAAACACATCACGCAGCAAATGCAAATTGTGCACAAAGAATTTTGTATAAACAATTCCATCCGGGAAACTGAATATATGAATTCGTTATTTGGCAAAAATATCCTAAAATAAACACAACATGCATTGACTCGATGAACAATACATCTATTACGAAAACGGGAATATTAAAAGACAAAATAACTTGCATCAGGCACGTCTGCAAACTGGAAATGTGAAAGTTATAATACTAATGAAGCCAACTGCTGCATTGTATGACCGAAATGCCAGGCTTTCTTTCCATTTTCCACATGTCCATACATCGTCGAGCCTTCATTCTAGGGCTGTAGATTTTAAAGTAACCAGAATACAATACAGGCTAACATTATTAACTTGTCTAAAATACAAACAAAAAACGCTAATACTTCTGTGTATATTTAATAATGTTTTCTGAAGTAAAATACGTAATTGTTTAAGAATTTAACAAGGATGCTATTGTTTGGTCGAGTACAATAGAAACTACACAACATTGCTCTTGATAGTTACAAGCGCCATTTTCTTTTTCTTTGCCAATTCAAAAAATGCGGTGCAGTCGCTAAAGTAACGTGTCAAATGACACTGTCCTCGTTAGATATATTTTTTACGCTTGAAAAAAAAAAAGAAAAGCAACATTTTTAAATGTACATATTTAAGGCTTCATTGTTTTATCTTTTATCTTTTACTGCGTTTCAATCATTTGGACTGCGGCCAAGCCGGTGCACAACCTTGAAGGTTTTAGTCGACCAAATCGATCTCGGTTATATTTTTAAATCTGATTACTCATTCTATCGGTCTCTTACCTGACTACTATGTTATGGAGACGTAAACAAACCATGTGTGTGTGTGTGTGTGTGTGTGTGTGCGTGCGCGCGTGCGTATGTGTGTATATATAAGTGTGTGTATATATATATATATATATATAATATATATATATATATATATATATATATATATATATATGAAGGCGCAGTAGTTAGAGCGTCGAGCTTACGATCGTGAGGTTGTGAGTTCGATTCCGAGACCGAGCTGCGTGTTGTGTTCTTGAGCAAGACGCTTTATTTCACGTTGCTCCTGTTCACTCAGCTGTAGAAATGAGTTGCGACGTCACAGGTGCCAAGCTCTATCGGCCCCTTCGCCTTTCCTTTGGATAGCATCAGTGGTGTGGAGAGGAGAGGCTGGTATGCATGGGCGACTTTTGGTCTTCCACAAAATCAACCCTAAGTTGTGTGTTCGTCGGCGAGGCGACTTTCCGCCCAAATTGTACCCCGGAGGTGAACCTCTTTGGTGCACCCATAGCCATTCGTGACCGAAGGAGTCGAGTTGTGTGTGTGTGTTAGTTTGGGGCCGGAATATCAATGTTCGTCCGCATATATGTAGCATATAGTCATTACAACAACAGCGAATCATACGACATAAAACAATTGAACAGGAAAACAAAAACACATTAGTAGTTGTTGTTGCTATCGTTGTTAGTGTTGTTGCTGTTTAACCCTAGGTCAGTCCTGATACTTTAGACTGGGATAAAAAAAAAAGTGTCTGTCATTGCTATCCCATCATCTTCGTTTTCTTTTTGTTGTTGCTTCTTGTTTTTTGAGTCATGCAGTATCTAGAACAGCATCATCCTATGTGTCCTTCCTTTTCATAAGACGGCAGGGAAGGATTTGCATGTGTGGTGGTGGTGGTGGTGGTGGTGGTGAAGTCGCTGCTGTTTTTAGCAGATTCGAGTAACTGTGTATCAATTCCGAAGACACACCCAGCTTATATAGAATTCTTACCCCACCCCAACTTATCATACTCACCACCAGCAGAAGTAATGCAAGATACCCAATGGGGAGATCAGTTTTACTAACAAAATATAACATACATACATACATACACACACACATACATACATACATACATACATACATACATACAAACATATGGATGAGCATATATGAGCAGAAGACTATGCACGGTGACGCTAGTACAAAGCTCCAAAATTATATTACCATTGATCATCAAAGCACTTTATCATAGACTAATAGCCGGATTATTACTTCTCACTTTGAAGGGTGTGCGTTTGCAATACAGGGACAGGAAATATCAACCAAATACCTGATGCACAAAAGGGATTGAGATGCAGGAAAAACAGTAAAATGTGACAACCGATGCAGACTTTGTGGAGTTAAAACCGAAGATATTACCCACATCATAAGCAGTTGTCCGAAAATGTCATCACGGTATTATCTACCGATGAGACATGATGTTGTAGCTAGAACACTCTATAATGAAATCCGTCGGAAGAATAACTCCGGGGACAAAGAAATAAGGATCCACAGTGTGGTAGAAGCATTAACCACTTATATTAAAAAGGAGTACTGTTGGAATGTCCCAGTGAAGACTTCAATAAATTTAAGCACAACAGACCTGATATGATGATTTGGGATAGAGAAGAGAAACTATGCACAGTTGTGGAAATTAGCTGCCCAGCAGATGTTAACTTAAAAGATCGGTGAAAAAGCACTATTGAGTTCAGGTATATACCTGTAATTATTGAAGCCTTGGGATATGTAACACACTGCCTAAATACAAATATTGAGAAATTAGGCTTCTCAAAACCAGAAAGGAGAAAGCTAATGCGAAGACTACAGATCCAATCCATCACTGGAACTGTAAAAATCTGTAAAACATTCCAGAAGTTTATCGTTTAAATATACATGAACATGTCTGTATATGCAACTATATGCATCAGAATACATATATAAAACAAAAACATACAAATCTGAACACATACATACATACATACATACATACATACATACATACATACATACATACATACATACATACATACATATATGATGGCTGCCCCCTCGTTATCGAGTATGGCCATTGCACGAAGCTTAACTGTCACTGGTGCTGTGATCGAATGTGAATTTTTAGCCCAGCTAAAGATCTACAATGTCTTGTACAAAATTGGAAACTACTGGTAATAGCCGGCTGTAGTTGTAACTGGGCTTCATGTACCTTTGCATGTCGTTTTAAGTCCTCCTACCGAATTACACTCTCTTCCACATGCCCGACAGATATGATTAGTATGGTGTGTTACACCACCACCAGTGGCCAGGTTGTCACTCATCTGTCTCGTTTTATGACTACGAAGATGACTCTTGAGTCCATAGATACATACATACCTACATACATACATTCATACATGCATACATACATACATACAAAGATACCCTGCTGATGTTGAAATTCCAATGAAGGAGCCTTGGCTCTAGGTTAGAAACTGGGTCTTTCTCTATTGGTAAGAAATCTTGAAATAAAACTGAACAATAATATGTATGTGGTGTGTGTGTGTGTGTGTGTGTGTGTGTGTGTGTGTGTGTGTGTGTGTGTGTGTGTGTGTGTGTGTGTGTGTGTGTGTGTGTGTGTGTGTGTGTGTGTGTGTGTGTGTAACAGAGTTATTAGTGAGGGATTATCAGTCCGTCCCGGCAAAATACTTTATAAGTTCTGTGTTAGTTCACCAGGCTACCAATATTGTTTAGATTAGTAAAGAGCTCCGTGTATTCTTGTACCAAGTTCGAGGTTAAAGTTCATCACCATTCTCTATTGTAAATCCATTGCTGTGTTCCAATTATACTGGTTTTTATATACAAGGCAAGGCATAAATAATGGCCATTGCATATTTTTCTTTATTGTAGTAAATTTGATTTAAAATTGTTTCCAGTAATCATTAATAGGTTCGTTATTGATAAGTTTATTCAATCTTCTCATTGATCGATAGAGGAAGATTGAGCTACCTAGAAAAATCGATGGAGAAAAATTGAGCGACCTAGAAAATTAATGCTCTTTTCGTCAGAGTCATTTCTGGTTATGACCAGGTAGAAAACTGAATGATAGAGGCATGAGGAGGGGACCGAAAACGGAGAATAAGAATAAGTATATGATGGCTCAGTGGTTAGAGCGTCGAGCTTACGATCGTGAGGTTGTGAGCTCGAATCTCGGACCGGGCTACGTGTTGTGTTCTCGAGCAAGGCACTTTATTTCACGTTGCTCCAGTTCACTCAGCTGTAGAAATGAGTTGCGACGTCACAGGTGTCAAGCTGTATCGGCCCCTTTGCCTTTCCCTTGGATAACACTGGTGGCGTGGAGAGGGGAGGCTGGTATGCATGGGCGACTGCTGGACTTCCATAAACAACCTTGCCCGGACTTGTGTCTAGGAGGGTAACTTTCTAGGTGCAATCCCATGGTCATTCATGACCGAAGGGAGTCTTTACGCTTAATTGGGAGAAAAAGAGGAAAGGAGAAGAGAAATGGTGATTTGGAAAAGAAGGACTAAAGCGGAGAGAAGGAATGAAAGGATAAGGGGAAGGAATAGAAGAGGGGAAGCATTTGATAGCAAAAGGGACAGAAGATAACCGAAATTGATGAAGGGTGAGTCATGAAAACATTAGTGTTTGTAATTGGGTCCTCATACACGAAAACATTTGCATTGTGGAGGCACATGGCCTAGTGGTTAGAGCAGCGGACACGCGGTCGAAGGATCGTGGGTTCGAATCTCAGACCGGGCGATGTGTGTGTTTATGAGCGAAACACCTAAGCTCAACGCGGCTCCGGCAGAAGATAATGGCGAACTTCTGCTGACTCTTTCGCCACAACTTTCTCTCACTCTTTCCTCCTGAATCTTGCAGCTCACCTGCGACGGACCGGCGTCCCGTCCAGGTGGGGAACCTATACGGGAAACCGGCCCTTATGAGCCAGGCGTGGCTCGAAAAGGAACAAACAACAAACAACAAAAACATTTTCATTGTCTTCAAGTCAAATACTATCCAGATATTGTGTTGAAATTTTATATAAGTCACTCACTCAGGCAAGTACAAATGAACAAATATTAAAGATTTAAGTTCACCATGAGATTTAGTGGCCTATATCAAATTTCAACACAACAACTGCATAGTATTTGA
>NC_043007.1:16339787-16342287 GCF_006345805.1 Octopus sinensis
GGGTTCAGTCTCACTGCCGGACACTTTGGGCGAGTGCCTTGTACTATAGCCTCGCGCCAACCAAAGCCTTGGGAGTGGATTTGGTAGACGGAAACTGAAAGAATCCCGTCGTGTATGTGTGTCTGTCTGTCTGTCTCTGTGTTTGTACCCCCACCATCGCTTGACAATCGATGTTGGTGTTTTTGCGTCCCCGTAACTTAGCTTTAAATCATTTGAATGCTTGAATCAAGTGGTCCTGGCTCATTCTGGACATTACTCTGACTATGGCGGCTTTCAAAGAATTTTTTGTGTTATGGGCGTGTTCATTAACCTCTGTCTCTCAACAATGCCCCACATGTAATAGTCCAATGGATTGAGATTTGGGGAATTAGGAGGCCAAATGTTAGGGGTTATGTGATCATGAAACTTTCCAGCCATCCATTCCTGTGTTACTTGAGCCATGTGTGGTAGTGCAAAGTCTTACTGAAACACGTATGGCCTTCCATTGCATACACTGTCTATCCAGAGCTTAGCAATTATTTCTAGGACCTCAATGTAGGCAGCAGAGTTAACACTAAGGCCTTCTGGAAAGAAGTAAGGAGGCATCACATGTTCTTCATTGCTGACAACCCCTAAAACCATGACAGTTGCAACACTTGGAACTTCAGAAAGGTCTGTACATAACTATCTGTCGTTTCTTCTGTTAACTTTTTGACCTTAGTCCAAGTTTTTTTCGTTTGAGAAAAACCAAATCAAATCTTCTTCTGCTGGATTTTTCAGTTTAAGAACCTCTTAGATCTGATGTAGTGATTTTCTTTTACTTTTTCTAATAAATTAACCTTTCCTCATCATATAAGACTTATATCTGATTTCTTCGTGGACAACATTTCTGATTGTTCCGTCTGACACATGGAGATCTTTTTCAATTGACCTCATGGACTTTCTGAGATTGTAATCTGTTGAACTTGCTGGATAAATTCAAGTGTTCTGATGATTCCATAGAGTTTAGAATTCTTTTTATGCTTTAATTCTGGTGATACGTTGCCATTTTCAGTCTCTAACTCCTTACAAACTTTGTAGACGAAAAATCTAGCAACTTTTAAAATTCGAGACATTTCTAAATCGCTATGCGCAGCCTTTATAACCACAATAACAGCATACCAATTCATTTCTTGAGTAAGCCGAGGGTCTGCCATTATTTTCTTAAACAAAGATAAGACAGAGTTAGCAAAAAATGCAGCTATGACCCCAAAAAGGTATGGCCTCAAATACCTTACGTACCTTGTATGTGTGTATGTGTGTGTCTGTGTGTGTGTGTGTGTGTGTGTGTGTGGTGTGTGTGTGTGTGTGTTCGCGCGCTTGTGTGTATGACAGAGAGAGAAACAAAAAGAAAGAAAGAGATTCACATAAATATTATTGCATACTTATATATCTTTGAATTTTCCCATTTTCACATCAACCATTTGATTGATTGTCTGCTTAGGCTGAAATTGAGATCATCAATCATTATCCCAGCTTTCAAAAGATGATCGCACTAAATAGAACTGACATAAAGACTTAAATTTATACTGTCACATTTCTATGATCATATCAGAACGAATCTAGCATTGTATATATATATATTATATGACAATATAAAACCACTGGTTTGTGACAAAAGATTTCGGGATTTCATTCAAGAGACTGAAATCTCGCTTGAACCAGATTTTATTTTCTATGCAGAACAAATAGATTCTCATTCGGTTAGGACATGAGCATTCCAGTCGTTCGATCAAGCAAACCACTTATTTATCGCACGTGTATGAAACGTTTTGGCGCTGCCTATTTGGCGCATCTGATTCGACGCTAACTTACGTGACATCCTTTTCGTTTCAATATTTCTCTCATTCTCTCATTCTCTGGCAGAAACATTAAGCACGCCGGGTGAAATGCTTATCGGTATTTCGTCTGCCGCTACGTTCTGAGTTCAAATTCCGCCGAGGTCGACTTTGCCTTTCATCCTTTTGGGGTTGATAAATTAAGTACCAGTTACGCACTGGGGTCGATATAATCGACTTAATCCTTTTATCAGTCCTTGTTTGTCCCCTCTATGTTTAGCCCCTTGTGGGTAGTAAAAAAATAGGTATTTCGTCTGCCGCTACATTCTGAGTTCAAATTCCGCCGAGGTCGACTTTGCCTTTCATCCTTTCGGGGTCGATTAAATAAGTACCAGTTACGTACTGGGGTCGATATAATCGACTTAATCCGTTTGTCTGTCCTTGTTTGTCCCTTCTGTGTTTAGCCCCTTGTGGGTAGTAAAGAAATGGGTATAAGTCTTGAATAGAGCTTCGAGCACACCAATGGCAAACTTTGAACAATTTTCTCATTTCAATTTATTTCGGGAATGTTTTGCCGCATAAAAAAGCATTTTTGAATACCAGTATAAGTGAACAGCAATTCGACACTCGCGGACAAGTTTTGAAAATGCCTTTCTCTGGGCCTGTGGTATGTTCAGCAGAAATGTATTGACACTATGTCAGGC
>NC_043007.1:16347287-16359787 GCF_006345805.1 Octopus sinensis
ATGGTGTTGTTCTGATAGCCGAACTATATGACCTGCTAGTTTTAAGCTTCATTCTGTGAGAATTTCGCTAAGTGGTCTTGCATTATTGTTGTATTTAGTGATGGTAATGTTGCCAGTTTAGCCAATAAAAACACACGCACTATATATTTAGTGTTAATTTGCTTCAGCTTATTTCATTTTTTACATTAATCGTATTTCGGCCAGAGTTCTTTCGTCACACTTCTGTGACCTCATCAGTGGTCCTTTGCTTTCTTCTTTCTTATTTGTGTGTCTTTCCTTGCTAACGATCAGCCATTTTGTCAGGTCTTGTATTAGATCTCCTTAAACTGTCTTCATTGGTTACACGGTCTTGGCAGTACGTTCTCAGAATTCTTCTCAAGCATCTTTGGTTGAACACATCTAGCTTTCTTCCGATTTTCATGAACATACATAGAGGGAGAGAGAGAGAAAGGAAAACGTGAGAGAGTCACAGAGAGAATGATTTAACTTGCTCTAATGCTAATGGGAATTTTTCTTTATTCATATTTTATTTTCGTCCATCAACTTTTCTCGAGTAGCATTTAAGATAAAACTATCTTCAATTGATTATGGCTTCATGACAACAACAAAAAATTCAACAAAAAAATGTGTGTGAGTGAGTGAGTGTGCGTGTGTGTGTGTGTGTGTGTGTGTGTGAGTGAGTGAGTATGTGTGTGTGTGTGTGTGTGTGTGTGTGTGTCTGTGTATGTGTGTGTGTGTGTGTGTGTGTGTGTGGTTGCACTTTAGCAGTTAATAGCTTTCAGTCGTTATTCAGACGTCTGAGCACGTGCCTGATCAATTTAGGCAAACGAACGTCTACAAAATTAGGCTGGTGCGTGCGAGCGTGTCTATCAAACTCGGAGTAGTGATTGATAAACAACAAAGAGAGAGAGAGAGAGAGAGAGAGACAGACAGACAGACAGAGACAGAGACAGACAGACAGACGGACGGACGGACGGACGGACGGATGGGTGGATGAGTAGATAGTTAGCTAGCTAGCTAGATAGATAGATAGATAGATAGATAGATAGATAGATAGATAGATAGATAGATAGATAGATAGATAGATAGATAGATAGATAGATAGATAGATAGATAGATAGATAGATACTATTCTATGTTTTTGAGATGAGGAATTATGTACATTATTTAAAATGGAAGGATAGGTGTCCTCACTTTGTTTGTTATCTCAACATTTCGGCTGATGTACTCTGCAGCCTTCATCGGGTGTTCTGGCGGAAGCGTTGGGTTCAAATTCCACCAGAACACCTTATGAAGGCTGGAGGGTACATCAGCCGAAACGTTGTGATAACAACAAACAAGGTGAGGGCACTTATCCGTCCATTGTAAATAATGGAGATGTATGTAGACAGACAGACAGACAGACAGATAGAAAGACAAACAGACGGGCAGACACATACATACGTACATACATAAATACATACATACATATATTTATATATTTATATATGTATGCGTGTCTGTGTACCTTTGTGTCTGTGTTTGTCACCCCATCCGACCCACTGCTTCACAACCGATGATGGCTTGTTTACGTCAGGTAATTTAGCGGTTCGGTAAAAATGAATAACAGAATTAGTAACAAACTTTGAAAAAATCATCTATACGCACTGGGATAGATTTGTCTGACTAAAACCCTTCCAGTCATTGCCCCCAGTGCGGTCGTAGTCCAATGACTGAAACAAGAAAAAAAAAAGAATAAAGCTAGCTCTAAAATGCATTCAGCGTTTTATCTCTCAGTTACAGTTACCAGGCTACATACATAAAGACAGTCCCAAAATGTTTAAAGAGGCAGAGAACAATATGTGCATCTCTGGTTACGAACAGATGTAGCGAGGGAGCATCATAGTCATGTGTTGAGGGGAATTCTTTGGAGTTTGAATAATTTACTTCTGGAAACATACGTGTTTCGTTCAACATCCTTAAACAACCCTTATTCAGAGACCTTTTTGATGGGCTACTTGACCTGAAGAAAATACTAACTGGGGCCCCACCTGCAAGATCATGTATTGTTTATCTTGATATGAGATCACTATGTCGTGCGTATATGGACGGGATGTATGTTCCTGAAAGCAAAAGACAAACATATAATAATAATAATAATAATAATAATAATAATGATAATAATAATAATAATAATAATGATAATAATATAATAATAATAATATAATAATGATAATATAATAATGATAATAATAATAATAATAATAATTAATAATAATAATAATTAAAAGCTGCTAGAATCACTGCAAGACATAGGGAAACCAAAAACCCAAACGAACTTTAAAAAGAACAGAAATTATCTGACTGGCAGGAGAAGGTGTTGCAAGGTGGATTCTCAAAAATAGTTTCGGCAAATAGTAGTAGTGAGACATACCTATGGTTGCAGAAAGGAAAGCCGAAAAGGGAGGCAGAAAGTTTGTTAGGAGCTGCACAAGATCAAGCATTAAAGACTAATGGGATAATAGCCAAGATGGACAGAAACCAAGTAGGTTCCCAATGTAGGTTATACAAATCAAAAGAAGAAAGCGTTACTCATACAGTAAATGAATGTAGCATGCTGGCGCAGTGATTGTAGGATCTCTACGAATGATAAAAAAAAAGGTACTGAAACCTATTTGAAAATTATACCGGGCTTACCATCCCCACAGGAAGTACAAAAAATCGTGTTGACTGGAACGGCTCATGTACTGAGAAGAGCATTATCGCTGTGAAAACAACATCCATTCATGAATTTATTTGTTTATAAATTTTTTAAATACATATTTTACCTGGGAATTTGCGTGTGCAATCTGTGAATGCGTACAATGAGCTTCTCTACCCTAGGTGTACGGGAAACACACGGCGAGAAACGGAAGAAAATTTGAAGAAAGAAGGAAAAAATAATAATAATAATAATAATAATAAATAATAATAATAATAATAATAATAATAATAATAATAATAACAACAACAACCATAATAATGTATCCGAGACAAGATTTGATAGTGAATTGGCTAAATAGTGAATAATGATATAATAATTGTGAATTGGCTAAAAACAATATAATGAGATTTTGCATTTGGTTTGCGAGATTTCACACACACACAAGCATGCATATATACAGGCATAAGACCAATTTTCAGACAGACTCAGACCAGACCTTGGAGTGACAGGGGAAGTCACTAACACACTGAAAAGGTCGCGAATGGCGCCGAAAGAACTTTGACTAATCAACTGATTGTAAAACCGGGACATTAAACAAACGATTGATTAATTAGTTGGTTAGATATTTAACGAAATAGCAAACAATAAAAATGAGAATTGAACCTGTGAGCGTTGTTATTGGCGTAATGATTCTCCCAAGAAACAGCAAAATATAATGAGACTCAAGAATTTAACCTTCAAATCAAAGTCAGAGAGAATAGTAAAAATAGACAAATAATCGATTTAATAAATCGATTATCCGTAAGTTTTACCCTTTGCCATGGGCTTCTGTGAAGGTGACTGCTTCCAACCTACATTTCAATCGTAAAGTAAGAAAATACTCTATACCGTCCCTTTAAGAAACATGCGCTTACTTCCCTGAAACTTATAGAGAAGAGATTACTCGTTGTATAAGCAAATGACACAGAGAATATTGAAACTAACTAAATAAATACTACACTAAATAAAAACAATGGTTCAGTCACCAGAATCAGCACGATATTATATCAACATAATCTAAATGATACGATACTTAGACAAGTTACTGAATCAATCTGCATACCACAATATACACAGTGTAAACCGTAGACCGAATGGTTTGGCAACAATGCACCACACAAACACACAAAATAAATATTATCCTTCCCCACTTAAGCTAGTTTTATACATATATATACATTTGTGCAAATATGTGCGTGTATATACATACACATACATATATGTATACACACACGCGCGTATATATATTTGCGTATATTGATGCATGTGTGTACGCATATATTAGTTCGTGTGTGTATATATGCGCGTGCATATATGTGTATGAATATATACTTGTGTGTATCCATAAGTATGTAATTACATTTATTCACATTTATAAGATTCCCCTACTCTTATTATAATAGTATCAGTAGACCCTTAGATCGTTGGTTCGAAATTTATCAAGGCTGGTTTCAAATTTTAACATAAACTCAGCAATTTCGGGGTGAGGGGTAAGCTGTTTAAACGACTTACCCCTAGTACTCAACTGGGACTCATTTTATCGATCCCCGAAGGAATGAAAGCAAAGTCGACCTCGGTGGAATTTAAACACAGAACATAAAAACGGACAAAATGCCGCTAAGCAAGTTTTTTTGTTTGTTTATCATTTACACACCTACCCTCTTGCATTTTCCTTCGTTCTTTGTACGCTGGTAATTAGTCTATGCAGCTGAAACCAAATTCTTGAGACAGGCCATAATAGAAAAAATGTTCTGATTTTTCCTTGTGAATAAAATGTAAGCAAAATAACATTTTCCTTACATTTTATACACAGCGATCAGAAAGAGGGAGGTGGTATTAAATTTAAAAAAACAACTAAATTAAATAAATGAATATATATAAAAGGAAAGGAAAGAGAGAAGAAAACAGGTGAAATGATGATATCGATGTCTACAAAGTTGTAAACAAGCAAAGCTAATGTAAACTCAGAACGACTAATGATGACCGACTGATATCATGAAATTAAAGTCAGTCTACATGAATACAACGTCTGTGAACTCAACACGAAAGGGAGGAACAAAGGTAAGTAAGTAAATTCATGGCGTAGGAGAGGCTGTGTGGTAAGTGGCTTGCTTACCAACCACATGGTTCCGGGTTCAGTCCCACTGCGTGGCACCTTGGGCAAGTGTCTTCTACTATAGCCTCGGGCCGACCAAAGCCTTGTGAGTGGATTTGGCAGACGGAAACTGAAAGAAGCCCGTCGTATATATGTATGTGTGTGTGTGTGTGTGTGTGTGTGTGTGTGTGGTGTGTGTGTGTGTGTGTGTGTGTCTATGTATGTATGTATGTTTGTGTGTCTGTGTTTGTTCACTTCCAACATTGCTTGACAACCGATGGTGTGTTTACGTCCCCGTAACTTAGCGGTTCGGCAAAAGAGACCGATAGAATAAGTACTAGGTTTACAAAGAATAAGTCCTGGAGCCAATTTGCTCGACTAAAGGCGGTGCTCCAGCATGGCCACATTCAAATGACTGAAACAAATAAAAAGAGTAAAAAAGAGTAAAGAGTTCTACTCACTTCGTACTTTCAGTGTCCACATTTGTAACTCGTCACCGATATTTTTATTTCTTTCATACTCTACCCCGTGCTCCACCCCACCCTCTCCTCCAAAATGTGAGTAGCTATGCGGCCCCTCTACACAAGAAACCTGTTCTTCTCTGGTCCCTTAACTCCTCTGCTCCTGACATAAAACCGAGCTTGGGGGTTCTAATCTTGCGAGCTGCATGTCGTCCGTACTAATGCTGGTGCTACATAAAGAGCACCCAGTACACTTTGTAAAGTTGTTGGCATTAGGAAGGGCATCCAACCGTAGAAACCGTGCCAACGGTGGATTTTAATGAACTTTCTGGTTCTTGTACTCGTCGAATCCTATGAAACCGTCCAACCATGCCAGGAGCAATAAACGATAAATGATGAAATTTTTATATATAAAAGAGAAGTTGTGTGTCTGTCTCCTACGATTTAGATTCCTAACTACTCCCACATTTTGCGGTGCAGTTTAACCAAAAGCGGGTATCTTATAGTCGTGATTCATATCGAGCCCTTCTGGGTATTAGCGCGCGTCTACGATCTAAAAAAAAATTTACCATCATTTTTTTCCATTTTAAAGCATTTTTTCGCTATTATATAAGGGAAGTAACTCTCTTAAAATGTCTACGATGAGTCAACGATTTTAAAAAATTTTAATTTTTCCATTTTTAATGCATTCTTTGCTCTCTTTTGGCTATAACTCTCTAAAAATGCTTATATAGTTATTTCCCTTACAAACCCGAGCAACGCCGGACGATACTGCTAGTGAATAATAAAAATTTTAATGTTATAACTGTTTCTGAGTTTGACACAGCCAAGAATGCAAGATAAAAATTTCAAGAAGGGTTTACAGTGAATTCAGTTACTACACCGAGCTGTACAAAGACATAACGCATCATAAACATCGAACATCTTTGAATTAGTTCTTCGCCCCTGAAGCACATGCTGCTGATGATAAGATAAAGGATGGTATCCCTCAACCATTCAGCAACTCTAAATCCACCTCCACCCCTCATACAGTAACCAATATCTTTTTTGGGATCTTTTCGGTTTGAACGGCAGTTTTTTCTAGCGGTGTCATATGAAATTGTCACCCATAATTATGACCCTAGTATCGATCTATTGCATTTCAATCTGTTTTAGGGTTAGGGGTAGGGGTAGGGGGGAATGGTATCTTTTTTTCTTCACAAATGTAAATAAACCCAATCTGTTTCTTACATATTCATACGGCACAGAATGTTTTTTTTACTTCAATAGACATCAGTGATTGGTTGAAATTGCAGAAATTGAAGAAAAACAACAACAAATATCTTACAAACTATAGAATTTTCTCAATAAAGCCAACAGAAAAAGATGTTTTATAAACACATTCTACCAGTATACGAAGTTTAAAATTTTTTTAGTTACCTAGAAATTATGTTAAAAACTGCCGTTCAAACCGAAAAGATCCCTTTTTTGTGGTAAGAACGTGACTTGTTATGATATTATGATCCTTATTTAATCCTTCACGTATTTCTCTTCCAATATTTTTTATGAATACATATTGTACTGAGAATATTGCCGAGCGACCAGCACAAATGATTTGTTTATAGCGATCAAATGTTCGTGCCACAGGTTATCAGCTCACTTTGTGCATCAAATCGACGTTGTCTGAACAGGTGCACAGTGTGCCACGCGTCAGGTGTCGGAGTGATCGCAAAGTAACGTGAGACGAAGTGTTTTTGTTCAAGAACACAACGCACCACCCGGTCTAGGAATTGAAATCACGATCTCGGGATCGTGAGTGCAACACCTTAACCAATAGGCCACGCACCCTTATAATAATAATAATGATAATAATAATAATAATAATAATAATAATAGTACCAGGCAGTGGCTCTCATGGCTTCTGATTGGAAGTGTTATCATGTACATTGTTTTGTCTTGATTCAGCTCAATACCACAGATTTGCTTGTCAGTTGTTTGACCTTAACCAGTTGAACATGTCCCTTAGTGGCTGACGATACGTGCATCTCTGATCACGAGCAGCAGTAGTGGGGGAGCATCATAGCCGTGTGTTGAAAGGAATTCTTAGAGGTTTGAATAATTCACCTCTGGAAACATGGGTGGTTTGTTCAACATCCTTAAACAACCCTTCTTCAAGGACCTTTTGAGCGGGGTGGGCTAATCAGCATGAAGAAAATTTTAACTGGGTCCCACTTGCAAGGTCATGCACTATTTATCTTGATATGAGATCACCATGTCCTGCATATATGGTTGTGATGCCTGTACCTGGTGTACCCTTATCAAACGGGTAGTCATGATGGGTATACTGGGCTTCGCATATTTTACCCCAGTTTTCCTTTAATGGCATGCACTGCTCTCTCACTCAGTAATAATAATAATAATAATAATAATAATAATAATAATAATAATAATAATAATCCTTTCTACTATAGACACAATGCCTGAAATCTGGTGGGAGTGGGATCCCATAAAGCTAAAAGGCAAAGTCGACCTCGGCGGTATTTGAACTCAGAGCGTAAGGACGGGCGAAATGCCGCTAAGCATTTCCCGGTGTGCTACCGCTTCTGCCAGCTCACCGCCTAAATAATAATAATAATAATAATAATAATAATAATAATAATAATAATAATAATAATAATAATAATAATAATCCTTTCTATTATAGGCACAAGGCTTGAAATTTGGGGGGGGGGGGAAAGTCGATCACATCGACCCCGAAAGAATGAAAGGTAAAGTCGACCTCGCCGGAATTTGAACTCAGAACGTAGCGACGGGCGAAATACCGCTAAGCTAATCTACCGATTCTGTCAGCTCAGTGCCTTAATAATAATAATAATAATAATAATAATAATAATAATAATAATAATAATGATTTGTTTTTTATTGCCCACAAGGGGCTAAACATAGAGGAGACAAACAAAGACAGAAAAACGGATTAAGTCGATTACATCGACCTCAGTGCGTAACTGGTACTTAATTTATCGACCCCCGAAAGGATGAAAGGCAAAGTCGACCTCGCCAGAATTTGAACTCAGAACGTAACGGCAGACGAAATACGGCTACGCATTTCGCCCGGCATGCTAATAATAATAATAATAATAATAATAATAATAATAATAATAATAATAAATGCCCTGATGCAGTACCAGGCAGTGGCTCTCATGGCTTCTGATCTTAACTGATTGGAAGTGTTATCATGTACATTGTTTTGTCTTGGTATAAAAGACGGGCTACAGCAAATATTCTGCTCAATACCACAGATTTGCTTGTCAGTTGTTTGACCTTAACCAGTTGAGCATGTCCCTTAGTGGCTGACGATATGTGCATCTCTGATCACGAGCAGAAGTAGTGGGGGAGCATCATAGCCATGTGTTGAGAGGGATTCTTTGGGGTTTGAATAATTCACCTCTGGAAACATGGGTGGTTCTTTCAACATCCTTAAACAATCCTTATTCAGGGACCTTTTGAGCGGGATGGGCTACTCAACCTGAAGAAAATTCTAACTGGGCCCCACCTGCAAGGTCATGTGCTGTTTATCTTGATATGAGATCACCATGTCACGCACATATGGTTGTGATGCATGTGCCTGGTGTACCTTTATCAGACGGGTAGTCATGATGGGTATATTGGGCTTCGTATATTTTACCCCAGTGTCACTTTGATGGCATGCACTGCTCTCTCACTCAATAATAATAATAATAATAATAATGATTTGTTTTTTATTGCCCACAAGGGGCTAAACATAGAGGGGACAAACAAAGACAGGCAAACGGATCAACTCGATTACATCGACCTCAGTGCGTAACTGGTACTTAATTTATCGACCCCCGAAAGGATGAAAGGCAAAGTTGACCTCGGCGGAATTTGAACTCAGAACGTAACGGCAGACGAAATACGGCTACGCATTTCGCCCGGCATGCTAATAATAATAATAATAATAATAATAATAATAATAATAATAATAATAATAATGATTTGTTTTTTATTGCCCACAAGGGGCTAAACATAGAGGGGACAAACAAAGACAGACAAACGGATTAAGTACTAGTTACGCACTGGTTGGCCCAAGGCTATAGTAAAGTTGGCCCAAGGCTATAGTAATTTATCGACCCCCGAAAGGATGAAGGCAAAGTCGACCTCGGCGGAATTTGAACTCAGAACGTAACGGCAGACGAATACGGCTACGCATTTCGCCCGGCGTGCTAATAATAATAATAATAATAATAATAATAATAATAATAATAATAATAATAATAATGATTTGTTTTTTTATTGCCCACAAGGGGCTAAACATAGAGGGGACAAACAAAGACAGACAAACGGATTAAGTACTAGTTACGCACTGGTTGGCCCAAGGCTATAGTAAAGTTGGCCCAAGGCTATAGTAATTTATCGACCCCGAAAGGATGAAAGGCAAAGTCGACCTCGGCGGAATTTGAACTCAGAACGTAACGGCAGACGAAATACGGCTACGCATTTCGCCCGGCGTGCTAATAATAATAATATAATAATAATAATAATAATAATAATAATAACAATGATAATAATAATAATAATAATAATAATAATAATTCGATTACTTTTTTTATAAGTTTATAAGGTGTAATTTAAAGAAAATTCGATTGCTATTTCTTGCTAAATGTGCGATCACGTAGCGACTGCTTCGCTGGTTCTTATATTGACTCGTATCGCTTCTACACACGATGTGATTCTGTTTTCATTTTAACAAACTCGTAAACACACTCGCTTATAGAAACACACACATATACATACATACACATACACACACACACACATACATTCTCTACCTCTCTCTTTTCCTTTCCAGTATCTGTCTTTCTCTCACAAACGCCGTCACTCTCTCTCTCTCTGTCTTTCTCTCTTTCACAGGCACCGTGTCTACCTCTATCTTTCTTTCAGTCACCGTGTCTATCTCCCTCTCTCTCTCTCTCTGAAACACTGTCTCTCTATTTCTCTCTCTCTCTGAAACACTGTCTCTCTATTTTTCTCTCTCTCTCACTGTCATTCCTTAGTACTCCTCTTTCTCGCTCTCTATCTATTTAGTTTGTCTTTCATTCTTTCTCTCTCACCCTTTCTCTCTCTCAGCATTACGAAACACTGTCTCTCTATTTCTCTCTCTCTCTCTCTCTCTCTCTCACTGTCATTCCTTAGTACTCCTCTTTCTCGCTCTCTATCTATTTAGTTTGTCTTTCATTCTTTCTCTCTCACCCTTTCTCTCTCTCAGCATTACGAAACACTGTCTCTCTATTTCTCTCTCTCTCTCTCTCTCTCTCTCTGTCATTCCTTAGTACTCCTTCTACTTTCTCGCTCCCTACCTATTTAGTTTGTCTTTCATTCTTTCTCTCTCACCCTTTCTCTCTCTCAGCATTACGAAACACTGTCTCTCTATTTCTCTCTGTCATTCCTTAGTACTCCTTCTACTTTCTCTCTCCCTACCTATTTAGTTTGTCTTTCATCCTTTCTCTCTCACCTTCTCTCGATCCCTCCCTCCCTCTCAGCATTACTATTATTTATTGCTTTAACACTCCTAATTTCACATGACTGCTTTTGCTAGAAGGAAAGCCATATACACATCTAAGTAAAAACCGCTGTGTGTCAGTGTGTCTGTCTGTCTCGGGCTGTTGTCGACCAATCAGTCATAAGCTAGCAACTATACACCACTAAACTAAAAGATATCAACAGTAGCACCACCACCGACTCATTTTTACTCCAGTCTTGTTCGGAGTACTAGCTTTTTCTATTAGCCTTCTTCTTGCATTTTTTCAAATATGTTTTCTCAAAGTTTTACTAAAATGTTCAGCGGGGGTGATGGTGGTGGCTCCAGTATATTCAACATGGGCGGTGGACAGTTTAATATTGACTTTGGTGACTCTGGCCTGGGGGGTTTTAAGATACCTATACAACTACCTGGCCAAAAGGGCGGCGAAGGAATTAGTATCCGATTACCTGGGAAAGGTGGTGGACATAACAGCGTAATTGGAAGGTCGTCCAGGAAACAAAGAGAAAACCCCTTTGCCAGTATGGAACAACAGAACTATGACGAGATAGTCAAAAAATGCCAAGAAGAAGGTATTCTGTTTGAAGATCCGGAATTTCCAGCCGATAATTCTTCCCTTTTCTTGGAAGGTGGACAAAGACGTACCATCGAATGGAAGAGACCGAAGGTAGGCATAGACGAATTTTCTTTCTTTTAGATTTGTTGATTTATTTATATTTTGTAATTCAAGGCCACCCAGGTAACTTCGCTTTTTATCGTTCCGATATCGATAAAATAAAAAAAAAATAAAAGTATTGGAGTTGATTTAATATTCCTGTAAAACATCCTACACGCGAATGAGATTGTAATAGATTAATACTACGTAAGACATTTATCATTTTGCTTATTTTTCTCACCAATGTACTTGCATAATTCATATATGAATAGTATATTTATATAGTGAGTGTGTGTATAGATATATATATAGTGTAATAAATAAAATATATGCATACATACAAACATATATGTACGTACCGACATCTACATGTATATATACATGCATATATAAATATATATACGTACAGGACTCCACAAGAAGACGTAATATATATATATATATAGAGAGAGAGAGAGAGAGAGATATATATATATATAGATAGACAGATAGATAGATATAGATAGACAGATAGATAGATATAGATAGACAGATAGATAGATATAGATAGATAGATAGATAGATATAGATAGACAGATAGATAGATATAGATAGACAGATAGATAGATATAGATAGATAGATAGTGTATGTATGTGTGTGTGTGTGTGTGTGTATTGCCCTTGACGCAAATAAAGAACTTTTTTTTTTTTTATCTTCGGATCGATAAAATAAGAACCAGACCAAATGTTATCGCATTGAGTTACCCTTCTACAAGTAAAAAGAAAAGGAACATTCGCTATGTGATTAACTTACGATTTTAGTATTAGAAAATATGTGTAATTATCAATGTTATTATTATCGTTACCGTTTCAACAGGACGGGTATTATGCCGATTTTTTAATGCTGAGAGAGCAAGACAATAACAGAAAAACTAAGGGTTCCTCAAATATTCTGTGTTTTTTTTTCTCTGTCTTTGTAAAATGCCCTTCATCCGACGTCCCTGTGGAAAATAAATTATTATTATTGTTGTTGTCGTTGTCTTGGCCGCACT